>NW_017804409.1:588370-638873 GCF_001625305.1 Branchiostoma belcheri
CCGAAAATTCATGCGCGCGTGGATGTCATCCATATAATCAAATCAACATGGTCTAATTGTAAAACAAAAGGCTCTGTTTTGTGAACTAGGCGTAAACGTATCGTATACAGTCTAGTCAAAGATGTCTGTGGCTACGTTTTTTGACTTGTGAATGTAAAATATTTGACTTCAAGCAATTCGCCTGGGTGTTTTTTTTTTATTTAGGTCACACCAATTTGATTTGTTGCTTCTCAAATTTTTGCAGAAAAAATGAAGCGACAGGGCAAAAAAAAAGGCCAAAGCACCCCATGATAGCCAGAAACGTTACAATATGAGCCATTAGTAAACATACCAGGCTGGGTTATAATTTAAACAATATATTTTGAACTTTCAATGAAACAACATTTCACTATTATATTGAAAAACTTTAACAACTAGGAAGAAAAGGACATTCTTCGACCGTTGGGGCCAAATGTGTCTTTCATTGAGCATTTTGCAATTGATTTAGAACAAAAAAAATCTGGTTTTTTTTTGCAAATCAGAAAAAAATGGACAGGGCGAATCCGAGAAACAACAAATTAAATTGTTGTGGCCTTATGCCATGACTCTATAGTTAAGACCTGTGATGTGTGATCAAGGATGTTTGTTGTGATGCACGAACTCCTAATATGTCGATCTAATTATGTTTACCGAAGAAAAACACATTGTTTTTGCTCTGTTTCTTCCTCTTCTCCAAACAGTGACCTCTGACCTGACCAATGACATGATTTGTTGACGTCTGTCACCATGGTGACTGATGTTGAGTTACATAATGTTGCAATTTCATGGTCTGCTCTAGTAGTACATGTATGTGAATGTGTTTGAGTACGAATTAACAGAACAGACCATGTCCGAAGGTAAACATTATGCATTGCAAATGTTACTTCTCTAGTTAATTTCTCTCCTAATACCGTGTGAACCACAATGGCAGATCTTTAGGGAACGAGAGAATTCTGACAATGTCTTCTAACATATGGGTAAAAGTTTGTTTTGAAATATCTCGGGTGACACGCGCTTCCAAATAACGCACGTTTGCAGACATCACGGCGCCTGTCGTACTGTGCTGTCTTACCGGGTAAGTCGTCACTTCACGTTGATAGTCCTTAATATTCAATTTCAAAACCATTTCCGCAAGGGGCATTATATATAATATAAGGCCACAGCAAGTAATTTTTAATGATGACATCAGCGCGCGCATTAATTTTTTGCCTGATTTTGGAAAAAAAAGAACTTTTGTTGCCTTCTGACAGTGGTCAGCATGCCGAAAATGGGCAAAGATGTCTGTTGCCATGCCGGAAGAAGGTTGATGGCAGATAACTATGAAGAGAGGAGACAAGAAAAAGCTTTGATTTAATGTGTTGTTTATTACTTTGATGCAGTGAGGTTGGCTGTGTATATGTGATGTTCCCACTGAATTAAAACCATTTGTACAACTAGAGAAGTAACATTTGCAAAGCTAATGCATAATGTTTACCTTCGGACATGGTCTGCTCTGTTAATTCTCACTCAAACACGTGCACATTCACATACATGTACTACTAGTACTCGTATATAATATGGTGACAGGAGCAAAGCAGACCATGAAATTGCAACATTATGTAACCCAACACCAGTCACTTTGGTGACAGACGTCAACAAATCATGTCATTGGTCAGGTCAGAGGTCACTGTTTGGAGAAGAAGAAGAGGAAGAAACAGAGCAAAAACAAAATGTTTTCCTTCAGTAAACATAATAATGCTTTGTGTGGAGTGAGTAGCCTGTGTTAGACAATTTTTCGCTGTCAGGAGCTATTTGAGCCTCGCCAAAAAAGCAGTTACTCAAGCAACTGAAAATGATTTTGGAAACGGTTAGACGTTTCAGCTAGTATCCACCAGCTTTCGTCAGCACAAACTATGATTGATATGATTGACTTAGAGGTGTTGGTCATCAAGCTTCTAGCGGCCTGATCAGGGGTTTAAAAAGGCTGATGTATACAGCTTGTACGTGTATGTGATATTCATATATTTGACAATTTCAGAAACTGCCATGCAAAGATTGGATTTTTTTTTATTTATAATTCATTTCAAATAAAACTCATTAACACATGCATATGCATGGTTTCGATAGACACACAAGTTTGTAGTGTAGTAAACCGCAAAATAAACAGGTAACCAAAAAGAGGAAAAAGATTAACAATATAGAGATTTTTACATATACATATTCTAATCATATTAATTTCTCTACATCCACGTCTTTGGGGGGAGGACTGGTTTGCACTCTTTTCTTATTTGCATTTTCCCCTGGGAATTCAGTCACAGAAGCGAGTGCGATCAGAAAACTTGACCAATCAGAAAATAGACAAAAAAATTGCAAATAAGCGCCCCCCTCCCTCTCCAAAACGGGAACGGGACGCCTACGAAGAAGGCCAGATCTAGAGAGCCTGATCGAAACAAGATGGCGCCTGTGGCACGAGCATTCATGACTTTCACACTTCCCATAATGCCTAGTAAAGATCACGGATATGACGTAAGAAGCGGATACACGTAATGCGACCGTACGAGGAGGATTGTCTTCGGTTGAAGGTACGTCATTCTCTCTAATTCCAACAAAAAATGCAATTATGGCATGCGATTTATAGTATATAAATACTTCAAAACAATATAGTTGACCAGTTTGTCGATAGAACTTGTTGGAAATATTACATCGAGGAAGGGGGATACGTCATATCCGTTATCTTTAGTAGGCATTATGGGAAGTGTGAAAATGATGAATGCTCACCAGCACCAGAGGGCGACACAGCAGGCCAGGCAGCAGAGGTCGTCATCGTCAGTACTCCTCTGCTGAGGCGGCTGGGTCACGTGGACAACGGTCGGCTGTACGTACTGGACCTGCTGAGGGTACATCACTGAAAGGAACAATGTTGTTAGTTGAAACTTTTAAAAGCTGCAGTACCTATGTAGACGGCCAGGAGGGCCTTACTAGTACTCGGCTGTGATCTTTAGCTTATCAAAGGCCTAGCAGCATATCAACCGTCATTCTAATATCCATCCAAACCTTCCTAAGCTATGCTGACCACAAATCTGTGGTAACGAAAGCCTGGTTACGCTACTGATTTTCGAATTCTAATGCAATTGCATTGGTTGTAGATGCATGATTTTACAGTCTGTACGTACTTAATACAATCTCAATATAAAATGTGCGCACTAAGGGCGACATCTAGCCGAATGGCATTTAACTACATTAGCTTGAACTTTACTCAGGCCCATTGTTTTTTAATTGATTAGTTCTTCTGTTATAGAATTATTCATTCGTTGGTTACATGAGCAAGCTTTCAAAGAAAAGATAGGTTTCAAAGAAAAAACCCATTATAAATCCAGTCTAAATTGTAATTTCCAACATAAGAAATTGTATTAACCACATTTTTGATTGTCTTTGCCAGGGAATGAGCAACCCATTTCTTCTGTGACGTCACGTTATGCAGATGACGCACGTGACTCTGTGCGCAGTGGATCGTACTAGGTTGCAGAAAGTCTGTGGCGCCCCCCGTCTTTGTTGAGTGATAGTTGTGTTGTCCTGAATTAGTAGGGATTGCTCATTCCTTGACAAAGACTGCAGTTGTGCAGTCGAAAATTTGGGGAAGTCCAATTTCTTGTGTTGGGAAATTAATGTTTAAACTTGCATCATAATGACTTTTACCAACATATATTAATTTTCAAGACAGGAATATTTTTTTTGCTTACCTGGTGTTTGTGAGAACTGCTGCGGTGGCATCATGGGAGCAACTTTTCCGCCAGCATGCAACGGGGGGCCCTGGGGAGGAGGGTAGGCTCCCATTGGCTGGCGGAACACAACAAACACAGATTTCAAAATTTTGCAAACACCATATGTCAGTTGTCAAGGAGGTCATGTAATGAAAAACACCTGTGAAAACAGCGGGCGCTACCTAACTATATCCATCACAACATTAAGGGTCATGGGAACACTCACAGAGAGAGGGGGGAGAGGTAGAGGGGGAGAATGAGAGGGGGGGGGGACCAAACATATCATTCAAACGGACTTCAATATAAACGTTTTATCCAATTTCAGCATGAAAGTTCATCTGAGTTGGTAAAGTTTATAATGAAAAATATTTTAACTGTTCTCCAACTCATAAATTTGACTCACCGGAATTTTCGACTGAATCACTCAGTCTTCCTCAGCTATCTGACCACATAGAATCACCGGGACACACAGTGGATCTGGAGGGGGTTAGAATCTTGGATACCGAACAGGATTACTTCAAGAGAGGCATGAAAGGGGCCATATACATCAGGGCACTTCAACCTTTGCTCAACCGGGACGGGGGGGGGGGGCGGATATCGACTTTAGACAACCTTTGACCCTTTGCTGACGTCACACGTGGGAATCACGTGTCCACAGCATTTGGGTCAGATAGCTGAGGAAGACTGAGTGATTCAGTCGAAAATTCCGGTGAGTGAAATTTATGAGTTGGAGAACAGTTTAAAAATTTTTCATAGTTTTATCCAATTATATTATTATTGAAATATTATTAAATTATTATTATATTATTATTATATTATTAAAATTATAAGTTTCAGCTGATCTTCACCTGTGTAGTGTAGGGTGGCGGCTGCGCACTGAAGCCGATTGGTGGAGGCGCAGAGCCTTCTGGGTACTGTGTCTGCTGCGTGGGGTAGCTCATCACCTGTAAATCAAACAATTAAGACAGAACGACCATGATGCATGATGGGTAGTTCGGAACTTCCGGTTGATAGAGGGGGGGGTGATTCAACAAAATACATATCATATATATGTCTCCAAAGAAGAAGTCAAACCCCATAATAGCAAGTGTAGTAGTAGATGTATAAGTTTTTCCAGTTGTCTGTTTCCTATTATTGTATTGTACCGTATAGTATCTTTGACTATGTAAAAACAATTAGCATTCGGGCATGATTTTGAAAATGAAGACAATTATTATGTTTACCGAAGGAAAACAAATTGTTTTTGCTCTGTTTCTTCCTCTTCCTCTTCTCCAAACAGTGACCTCTGACCTGACCAGTGACATGATTTGTTGACGTCTGTCACCATGGTGACTGGTGTTGGGTTACATAATGTTGCAATTTCATGGTCTGCTCTGCTCCTGTCACCATATACTAGTACATGTAGTACATGTATGTGAATGTATTTGAGTAAGAATTAACAGAGCAGGCCATGTCCGAAGGTAAACATTATGCATTAGCTTTGAAAATGTTACTTCTCTAGTATGATCTAAATCTACATAGTACAAGTCACTGAGTCATTCTATGCAGACATATACATGGTCAATGAAATAGGGAAATGTATACAATCAAACCAAACTCTACAAAACAATAGGTGAAAGTGAATTTGACAAAACCTGCATTTCTCCTCTGGTCTCTCAGTCACTGACGAAAACTGGTGGATATACTAGCTGAAACGTCTGACCGTTTCTAAAATCAGGATAATCCAGTTGCTTGAGTAACTGCTTTTTTGCGTATCGTATTACCTGGATGTCTAACCTTCATCGACGTACTTTGATCTATTGTTTGGTTAAAAGTTTGGTTTAGTTTGGTTTGGTTTGATTTAGTTGTTTTCTATAGTTTGGCGACATTGTTACTTTGTTCCTTTCAGTTGTTGTACTGTATGACTGCTTTAAAGGCATCCCATGCGATTTCAGAGCAGCAAAACTGGATATAAGGAAATTTTTATGATATTGACATATACTGCTTTACATTAGCATATTTGAGTCAGCATTTCATACTTTGGCTTTTAAAACTACAGAAACAAGCCCCAAGATGAGTCCTTTATTTTCTGGGCGGTACCCTAAAAATCAGCCCAGGGCCCTTCCAGTAACCATTTTGTGTCAGAATTTTGGGAATTTTTGCTCCCTGAGGGTTAATATACACAGGGATAGTGTGGTTTCAACCCACTATTTAGATACATGACTAGAATATTGGCTCTGAAAAACGGGTTTCCAAGCCGTAAAAACTGCTTTGGATGCCTTTAATAGTTTCAGAACTGCAACTGATGCTGTTCTATTTTTGCACTATTGTGATCGGTAGTTTCTACATATAATGCCTATAGTTCTAGAAACATGTAACACTCAAACGTACTATATTGTCATTTTGGGCACATAATTTCTTGAGAGTTAAGTTACACTGCAAGTATATACATAGTACGGACCTATACTTCATAGAGTACTTCGCTTTTACTCTCCAAGCAGAGGTTGTGGGGGAATGATCGTTAGCTTTTTATATATGGCCGTTTTTTGTCGCTACACCCACCAACTTCGGTGGCTGGCGACCTTCTCTGGCTAATGGATACTGCCTGGCCAATTTCATACTGTCTTTTTGCCACCGAGAGGGATCTGCTTGGAGATTACTTCGCTTTGGCAGCACAGACATTAAGAAATCCTGAAGAATTACCTTCAAAGTCGTTGGTCGAGGAATTCACAGAAGGATGAAACTCCAGTCGAAAATGTCTGTCCTTAAGTCGTGTTGACCCCCTAAGGAGGAAGTTGTTGGTCGCCGAAAGGTAGGGGAATTTCTAACTCACCACAGATACGAGTTTGTTTTATTTCGCCTGAAAATCTAGCCCTATAACATTGGACAGGGATCGTCCGATCTCCAAAATTCGCACAATAATTCAGAGGACAACGTTAAACGGTCGTATTTGCTTCGAAAAATGTCGTCTAGAGCTCGTAGACTCGTCGGGGGAGCGTTTGTTCTACTGTGTTACGCAGACTTTGTGGCCAGCTTTTACAATCGTCACCGCCACAAACTTAACAGCTTCCAAGCAGTTTCCTTCCTCTGAATCCGCAGTGTTTATAACACAAAAACTGCTGTCCAGCAGCTGTGCGTCATTTCCTTCTGGTCGATCATTGTTACAAAGGTTCAGAGTTTCCAAGCAACGACAATGGGCCCTGGATTGTGCAAATAAAGATCGCATACAAGTAACAACTGTGAAAGACCTATGCACAAGCAGCTGTGTACATACTATTTTTCTCACCTTGCTTTTAGCAAAATAATGCTTCCAGGCTCATTGCACTACCAGAAAGGTTCTAAAATACACAATTTCAAATCTACCATATGGGTATTATCGTATGTGGTTAATGAACAACCTTATTACAAATACCTGAAACTGTGACCGCTTTGTTTAAGTGCAGTGCGACTAATGCTTGAGCGAGAGTTGCAAGTACCATATTAAAATTCAAGAGGTTGAAATTTCAACTGTTACACATTTACGAATTTGGCCTCACGAACACATTTGGCTAAACTACACACCACCAAAAATGTTTGAAACTTTTAGGTGCGGGCGGGAGGTTTTAAAATTCGGTCATGGTTAGCTGGTGGTTGGCTTGTGTTTGGAATAAGTACGCTGAGACGTGGTTGGCAGTTAAATTTGACTCAAATTTAACTCAAATTCCATTCGTGACGAAAGATAGATGTGGCCTAAATCTGGTCAGAATGCAGAGTTTAGCCGACATTGTTCGGTTGGTAATACCTTAGTAGGGCATGGCAGGAGCATATTGAAGATATCTGGTTTTGAATGCATGGGGTAATATAATGTAACATTAGTTTTGGAAGCAATGGAATGCGTTAACTTTTGTCGTTTTGTTCTGTTCATATGTTGGACACGACATCAGAAAGTGGGATTCGTCTTCAATATCCTCCTTGCCGCAGTGTGTTCACTCAAAACAGGACCACACAGACATTCAGTTTTCTTTATTGAATGTATCTTGAATTGCATGTTCATGTAGGACTAAATGCATACATCAGAGTGTGATGTTACATGTATATCATACTGAGTAACATGATACATAGGATACAAGGATAACAGAATAACGTAAAAGTCTTAACAACTACTAGAAAATATACTCATCTAGGCCTTGAAGATTTCTTCTCTTTTTAAAGCAATTGGATATAAATTCACATAGTTTTTCTATTTTATGGTCATTACTGGAGACTGGATATTGAATACCTCTTTCTTTGTTCTACCTTTATACAGTTTGTCTAAGTGGATTGTTCTAAATAGTGTGTCACGTTCAATATCAAACAATTTACAATCAAGTACAAAATGTATTTCATCTTCTACGCTACCAGAGTTACAAACCTTACAGAGTCTATCTTATCTATATATATATTGAATGATACCGTTTGTTCATATTTTGACGGTGGTTTTGTTGACAAGGACAGTATATATGTATACTGGTGTACATGAGATTACATGTACACCAGTATGTATATACTTATTCAATATGTATCATTTAATATAACAAACAGGAATTTCCCGGAGACAAACTTGGTACAAGCCCCGGCACCGCGTCAAAGTGTTGCCTCCATTGCCGAGGTAAATTTGGACGCCATCCTGACAACAACCACTCACAGTCCCGACAAAATTACAACATAGCAGCAAAGTTTAAAGAGTTTCACTCAGCTCACAGCAGTTTGTAATAAGGAATAAATGTTAAAAGAATTTTTTCTATTGTGAAAGTGAACAGCCAGAATTGAAGAAGGCAATGTTGTTATTTGTGCCCTGTCTTGCTAAGTTTTCTTTTAAAGTTTTCCTCCCTGCCTATCTAATATTTTCTATTTTATATCGAAGATGACAATGTTATTTGTGCCCTGTCTTGCTAAGGTTTCTTTTAAAGCTTTCCTTCTGCCTATCTACTATTATTTTTATTTGGTTAAGTCATACTATGTCTACAGTTGGTTTTATTTGTTATATTCAGCTAGACTGTCTATTTGTAGTCGTTTTAAGCCTCATTCTTCCTTGGCTGTTCACAATCTTTTCAAACCCAATTGTATTTTTCTCTACGACAATGCAAGCTGAGTGTACTCCATACGAAATTTGAGAAAAAGACAAAATTACAGAGACTGTAAATAATAATGTCAGGATGAGCGTCGGTTTGCCAATAATTGTGGGCCAATTTCCCATGGCTAGAAGCAACACAATATCAGAACTATTCAGACTAGAATCATAGATACATGTCTTTCAAACAATATACAATAATTACATAGAAATCTAATGTACATAACATTTACGTGTAAACGTCTATAGCTATATAGAAATGCCGGTCCCACTGTCCGTCTGTGTCTTATGTAGTATTGGTTGACTCGCGAAACTTTTGGCGCGGGGTTGACTTTTTTGACAGGGGTGTTTCATCCCCCCTGGATTTTTTGACTAGGGTTTACTCCCTAGGACTTCTGTGCAGGGGTGTCTTCCCTGGGTGTCTGTGCAGGGTTTTCCTTCCCTGTATTCTCGTACTTATAACGTAACACCAACCTATTTATGTCATGCCAATATAAAAGGTACAAGTGTATTCAGCAAACTAAGGTTAAGTCATGGTTATATACATATTGATATCACATAAATGATAAACAAGACAAAAAGTATAACAGAACAGCTAAATAACAAAACAAATCAACTTTACAGAATCTACACCTTTGTACTTATGTTAAACTTCAAAGCATTCATGAATACTGCATAAAATCAGACTAAAATGATCACAACAAACTATGAACCTCAAAAACATTACACAACTTGCAAATATATACATACATGGGTATCACAAAATCTGAACTCAAACATTAGCAAAACCAAAAGTAACAATGTCTACGTCCATACATATTGTATGTTTATCACAGAAGCATGCATGGAAATTGCACGTTCTGAAACAGATCGACACACAAAATCGCCGCGCCGCGCGCCTGCGAAGCTGGGTTACGCCAAGGGGTAATTCAGACACAGATGCAAGAAATACAAAAGAAGCCCATTTTACGAATTATTCAAGCGCCCCCCCCCCTCCCCCTTACTTGTTAAGTCCCGAACAAAATGATAACACGTCTTGAGTCAAAAAAACCCAATACAGGGATACCAGAGTATACAGTGCAAATTTACGGAATACAGTGCAAATTTACGGAATACAGTGCAATTTTACGGAATAAAGTCCAATTTTACGAAATACAGTGCAATTTCACGGAATACAGTACAATGGTATTAGTATACAGTGCAATTTTATGGAATACAATGCAATCGTATTAGTACACAGTGCAATTTACTAGTGTGCAGTACTGTATTCCGTAAAATTGCACTGTATACTCTGGCACCCCTGCAATAATTTACTAATAGAAGCCCCAGTACTAACTTGTACAGTCAACTTGCTTCTGCTGGTCTTCACGATCAGAGCTGTGGTCACCAGATTTCCCCCGACCAGCCACGAAACTACATCCTCTCAGTTGGTGGAACTGTGTTGTCAGAAAAGGAAAGAAAAGAAGAAAGCGTAGGTTATAATTAATGCTAGATACGCTGTGCAAAATCACCTTGGTTCACCCATGCACGCACATCCAGGAAACATTCAACTATTCCCATTCCTATCATGAACCGCGACGGGGGGCGACATCGTCTACCAGATACCTTTGACCCAGTGTTGACGTCACACTTCAAAGAAGCCATGTGACAAGCTTCACTGGGTCAGTATACTGAGGAAGACCAGAGTGACTGGTCAAAATCTCTAGGTGAGAAATTTTTTTGTGTTGGACCAAAAGTTTTAACATATTGCCAATCCTGTACAAGACAAACTACAGCATGTATTTTACACAAGTAGCAACATATTCATCCACTAGTTTGTTTCTTTATCCATTCATTCATTCACTCATGCATTCATAGTTTCCATACAGTCTGGTCAGAGCTGCGGTGGCGGCTTCCTTCAACTTATCGGCTAAAGAAGACATCTTCGCGTTGTAGACACTTCGAATTCAGTCTCCAGGTATACGCTGTAACTGTAATGTTGGACAAGAAGAAAAGAAACACGTTAACAATAAGTATAAGATGCGATTCTAAACATTGCTGCTCGTACCCTGTACTGGGTAGACAAACTAGAACATATTCAATACACTAGGAACATTACATAGAATCCATACAATATGTTTGAAAAGAAACAGTCACATGTCAAACTTTTTGACTTCTTTTACTTGTGTGTGCGTGCGTGAATGCGAAGAAAAAAACACTCATGTTCAACCAAATAAACATTGTATATAGGACACTTTATTTATATTACTTACTTACTTACTACACATTCCAAGCATCGAACATCTCTTCACATATTTTTTAGACATTTTAAATTTTAATGAAATATGCAAAATAGTTTTTGAACTTTTGCATACCTCTTACATTTAGACACTTTATACACATTTAAAGCATCGGAATATTGTATATTTTAGAGACGTTTTGAAGTGTGTGTGTGCGCGTGTGTGCGAAGATACAGGCAAGTAGAAAGTTACGATATAGTCAAGGGGAGGGGCGCTAGCTACAGGGAAACTAACTAAAACTTACCCCATAAGACACCCAGGGGGTTCGGTACGAGCCTAACAAATTAACTATCTTTTAAAAGTTTTAGATTATCATTTTAAGACTGGATTTTAAACTCGTTTTTCTAGGTCATTTGGTATTAAATATACATTATTTACAAACTTGATACTTTATTGGGATATTTATTAGTTGCACAAATTAATACTAACACGTATCGCCCAAACTACCCACCTTTCCCAAATGGGGCAATATAAAAGCAAAAGGCATGAGTTGGACCTAACCTCATAAGAACTACACAAGCGGGGACAGACCCCCCATTTTTTTTCATGAGGGAGAAAAATCGTTAGTACACTGTAATAGGAACTAAGATAAAATACTCTATGCTGATAATAATCCATAGAATTCTATAAGAGCAGGTCTTTATGGAATTCTATGGATTTTAGTGGTTTTAATTCACATGGGTTATCATACTACCATAAAGAGCCCAAGAGCATAGGAGCGATCTTACTAAGATGGCTCCCATGCTAAGAGCACAAGGAATACAATGAATTCAATAGTGTTTGTGTACGTGTGTGCAAGTGGTTGCAGAAAAAAACGACACAATTGATGCAGTGTATTTTTTTGTTGTGGTCAAACCGCGCCGCGCTGCATGTGGGCATCACGGATATTTGGGTCCTCGCGAATTACTATTATAAAACGCACGGGTTAAAACTCTACAACGTTTACATCTATACCACGCATGCTTTACAACTATAACAGCGTCGCGAGATGCCCCTTTTCGTTCCTAAGCCAGTAAACTGACTTAGCAACGAAAAGATATTGATGTGAACCTTTTTTAAAAAAGATTCACATCCGCGCGAGCATATACAAGCATAAACCACAGCAATAGAATCATCACAATATCAACATACAAATTATTAATACAAAATAACCAAGCCATGTGAAATAACACCACTAAACCTAGACTAACCATGACAATATCATGCGAGGAATTTTGTGTAGCACTCACAAAATTCCTGACATATCTTCGACACATAGTCATACAACAAATCACAAGAAACAAGGTCTTTTGCGCGACCAGCTTTCGCGCAACGTGCGTTTCGAGTCTCCAAAGGAATTACGAACGTTAGCGCACGAATTACATGTATACATGAAAGCGCACGAGTTAATACTATACAATGCCCGGGTCTCCAAGTTCGCCCCCCCACCCCCCAGCTTGAGCGCACTGCTGACAACGTGTTTCGAGCCTCAAAATCTCAGGAATCCACGAATTACACTTATACAACGTCAACGCACGAATTACTATGTATACATGAAAGCGCACGAGTTAGTGTCATAAAACGCCGGGGCCTTTTTGCGCTGCGATGAGGGGAAATAAGAGAATTCCACTAACCTTCTCTCCTTACCTGTAGCTTGTACTGTTGTAGCTTGTACTGTTCACCAACTGAGCTGATTTTGGACTGTCCCTTTTCTTTCTACAGGTAAGTGCTTACGTCACACTAAAAATGAGGTTCGTTTTAATCGCCCAGACTATGCAAGGGACGTTAGGGTCACTTTTCCGCACCTTTGCAATTTTGCATTCTTTGGTACATACATATGTTTTATGACAATTCTATGATTATTCCTTGATGCAAAAAAGTAATGAGAAATCTGGTCCCCCGTTTAGATGGAAACAATGGTTTCATCCAGAATATTCGCACCTGTGTTCCACCTGTTTGATATGCAAATGTACCACCGGCTGTGTACAACATCTGACCAACCAGAGGTTATATGGATGAGATTAAATTAATGAATAGAATCTTTATTCATTCGTCGTTAGAAGCCCAACCCAAAGCCTGTTCAGTATACAATGTAACACTTGAGTTGTTCTTTTCAGACGCAGATACACTAATAGAAATAGACAACTCCTTGGTTTGTGAATTGTTGGACAATGTATTAATTCATGAATAGAAGGGTATCAAATATCGTACAAGGTACATTTTTATTCAGCACAATGGATAAAAGAAACTAGTCTCCCTTGCGCATAATATTAACGACAAACTTAAACTGTTTAGTGTTAGCTTTACTGAATCATAGTATAACCATAACGCGAGGTGTTCCTTCTACATACCGTACACGCACGCCCTCTACCGGAATAGCACGTTCATTCATGGCGAGTAGATTATACCAATGTAAGCAAGTACAGGGGTGTTTGGTTGAAAATAGTTTTACTAACTAACTGTTACTCGATTTCTATTGTCTGTATAGAAATACTCGCTTTCTATTGTCTGTATAGAAATACTCGCTTTCTATTGTCTGTATAGAAATACTCGCTTTCTATTGTCTGTATAGAAATACTCGATTTCTATTGTCTGTATAGAAATACTCGATTTCTATTGTCTGTATAGTAGCATTAGGTCAAAAAACCTATCACCTTTGATGGACCACCAACTAATCTCCAAGAAGATGTTACGTGGCTGGAAGGACAGAATCAAATTGACCAGGCTGTAACGTTATCCATATACATTATCAGTTGGCAACTGGCAAGCAACAGTCGACAACAATGCCTTGTTGGTGGTTAATCTCCAAGCTGATGTTTTGGTGGCTGCAAAGACCGAATTAGCCAATGGATACTGTCTGGCCAATGCATATAGATAATGTTATAGCCTGGTCAATTTGATTCTGTCTTTCCAGCCACCGTAACATCTGCTTGGAGATTAGTTGGTGGTCCATCGAAGCTGACAGGTTTTATGACCTAATGCTACTATACAGACAATAGAAATCGAGTAACAGTTAGTTAGCAAAACTATTTTCAACCAAACATCTCTGAACTGACGCTTATATTGGTATAATCTACCCGCCATGAATTGACGTGCTATTCCGGTAGAGGGCGTGCGTGTACCGTATGTAGAAGGGACACCTCGCGTTATACTATGATTCAGTAAAGCTAACACACAGCCTGTGGTGACCAACGCCTCTACTCTCGCGAGCTACTCGTGGTATGAGACTTCACCTAGCGGTTTACATATGAGTTACAGGTGGTGTTATGTTTGGGCCAACCAACATCTGTTTCAAGTTGGTAACGATAGAAGCAACACTGGACCCCTGGTTTGCCACCCTTTCCTCAGCACGGTTAAAGTCAACAACTAACGACCTCAATTTTAGTGGGAACTGGGGGAGGGGAAGTTCGATAATATACTAACGATATGGATACGCAAGGTATAGTAGTACTACATATATGTTGGAATAATTTGACATTTTGTATACGATCGTGTGGTACAGTTGTTTTCTTAATAATTTGCCCTCACCGTAATGACAAAATCACATCACAACAAGTAGTAGTTTGTTTGTTTGTTTGTTTGTTTGTTTGTTTGTTTGAGCCTTTATTAGAGTAGTAGAAGTAGTAGTAGTTGTAGTAGTAGTAGTAGTAGTAGTAGTAGTAGTAGTAGTAGTAGTAGAAGTAGTAGTAGTAGTAGTAGAAGTAGTAGTAGTAGTAGTAGTAGTAGTAGTAGAAGTAGTAGTAGTAGTAAAAGTAGTATTAGACTGGTGTACATCCCTACTGGAAGCCGTATTAGAGTCTGAATTGCAAGGCTATTTATTTACATTAGCATGAGTGGATTATGCTTACAAATTTCCATGGTTTTGTAAGCGACGTATTAAAACATTCTGATTCAACAATAATGAAAACCGTAATTGCATTTAAATGTAATCTTCAAACCAGTACTGCATGTATGTGACATAAACTGTAGTGATGTCAATTAAAAAAGGTTGTGTTAAATTTCGGGTTCTTAGGATTAGGTTACTTAATAGTGTAAAGTTTCTATTAACTTCAGATGTGCCTGTTGCAATGACATGTGGCGTTTCCCCCACATCACTGACCACCTTGTTGAATTCAATGAATGCCTAAAATAACAAGGCGACCCGTAAATTTGCCTGGGCGTGATTAGCCTGGTATCCAGTCTTACGTGATTGGGGGTATTGGGGTGTTCAGGCAGGTTGTGTCTTCGGGGGCTCTAATAGCTTCCCCCGCCCAGTGCAACAGGCCGTCCCGGTAGGAGTGTTACGCTAATAAGAGACAGTATGCTTGGGGATTTGGTTTCCCCCAACACGATGTTCGTGGAGGGCTAATCAATCTCTCGTGAAATACACACCGGGAAACCTATGTGAGGCGGGCGGGACAGAGCTCTTTCGGCCCCGATCACGATCAGGCTGGATACCAGGCTAGGGCTCGATGACCACCAAACCTACCAGGCTTTCCCCTCCCCCTCCCCCTTTCACCTAGAATCAACTTGTCAGCTATCGCAACTGTAACCAACCTAAAGTGAATATTTCTTATTTTTCTCACCGTTTCTACACTGCAAATTCTACTTTAAGAGAAATAACATTTTCTAGTGAAATTAAATCTTTCAACACAAAGAATAGTCTCACTTTGTAGAGCTTTCGACCTAGATAGAGTCTATTGAGAAATACCAGCGAAAGTTCAAGGTGAGAACCATTCTTCGTGTTGGAACAAAGGTGTAACTACCAACACAGATGAACTTTCATGATAGTAGAGAATTTATCGGTCTATCATCTAAAACACGAGACCTTGTTAGCAATAAAAATGACGTTAAGTAATTTACACCCCCTATTAACGCTGTACTAAGGCCACAGCAAGTAGATTTTATGGATGACATCCTCTGCAGATTCCAAATCTAATGCGAGCGGGCGATAAAAAACAAGGCGGGCCGAACAAATTGTTCCTACATTTTAAATTTTGACTCAATCATTGTACAAATGGTTTTAATTCAGTGGGAACATCACATATACACAGCCAGCATCACTTATCACTTCATCAAAGTAAGAAACAAAACATTAAATCAAAGCCTTTTCTTGTCTCCTCTTTTCATAGTTATCTGCCATCCACCTTCCGGCATGGCAACAGACATCTTTCGGCATGTTGACCACTGTCAGAAGGCAACAAAATTTCTGTTTTTTTTTTTTTTTTCAAAATCAGGCGAAAATTAATGCGCGTGCTGGTGTCATCCATAAAAATTACTTGCTGTGGCCTAAAACTTTTTGGCCGGGCTGGCATCAGCAAAACAGCCCGGTAAAACTGGGTCAGTCTCCCCGTCTCCTGTGCCCAGCGTGTCGGTGACCGCTGGTACAGCTGTGACAGAAAAACCAGGTCAACACAGCGGCTACAGGCAGACACCCAGACAACACACTCTCCAAACTCACTTCTGGACGTCTGTGGGTTCAACGTACGGAAACACCGTCGTCGCCAAAACTGGTGAGGAAATTGTAGTTTCTCTGTCAACCTGTCACGATATCTTAGTGAAATGTACCAAATTTATATTTCCTATTCAAACCAGTGCAATTGGTAGAGTACTCGTATTTCCCCCAGAACTATCGTAGACTGGAACTCGTTGCCACCAAGCACAGTTGGGGCATCATCACTAGAAAGCTTTAAACAACTCCTGCAATCAAATGTGCAAAGATCGAGTGCAACAAGTCGTTCGGTGTGATATAGCTAGCTACCGCCGCGCCGCGTGCCTGCGAAGCTGGTGTGTTACGCCGAAGGGCGGTTATACCGGCTATACTGATACAGAAGCTGGTGTGTTACGCCGAAGGGCGGTTATACCGGCTATACAGATACAGAAGCTGGTGTGTTACGCCGAAGGGCGGTTATCCCGGCTATACAGATACAGACACAGATTTGTAAACGGGAGGGTCATACCAAAGACTTTAAAAATGGTTACACACTTCTTTCTCTGCTTTAGTACTCAGCACATATGAGAAAGAGTGAAGGTCAAACACACAGCACTACCAGCGGACTAGCCCCCTGCTGTAGTGCCTTGGACAACTGTGTGTCGCCCAAAGGCTACGGAAATGGAGATGGGCGCCACCCCTATGCTCTGCATAGAGTGGAACGGTACCTTTGTAAAAACATGCACATCCTTTTGGCTATGAAACTGTAATGTGCAAAATGCATTTACAGCCTATTTTTTCTATGTCTGACTATCACAGTGAAACAAATCTCAGAATTGTTAGGGACTGTACGATATTTACTGGGGGGAAGGGCTGATGCACCGGGAGGGGAGGGCCATTGAAAACTTTTTGGCTTTGGGGGAGGGCCATGGAAAAAAATTTTAACCGAGGGGAGGGCCATATAAAAAAAGTTTTGTGTACTGTAATGTGTGAAATGCATATCGGCTACAGTCTATTTTTTCTATGTCTGACTATTACAATGAAACAAATCTAAGAATTGTTAGTGTTTGTTGCCCTATACCTCTAAAGTTATCACGTTTTTATACAAAGGCGACTGAAAGTTATCAGTAAAATATATCACATCCCGCAATGACCGAGGGTGTGTTGCTTGGTAAACTGACGGCATTTTCTAGAGTGCAATTAGTCCAATATCAAGTTCTCATATATTCTGATTGACATTTACGATTGCGGTGAGTTAGAACAGAACTTTATTAGCCTCATGTAAGTCCCTTCCACTGAACTTTATCTGTATCTCTATAGCCGGTATAACCGCCTTTCGGCGTAACACACAAGCTTCGCAGGCAGCTGGCTACATTACACCGATCGACTTGTTACAACTAGCCCTTGGACATCTAACTCTAGACATTGTTTAAAGCTATCTGATGACAATGTACTGTACTTAGTGACAGCGAGTTCCACTCTGCGATAGTTCTAGGAAAGAATGGATTCTTGAACGCCTCATCCTTGGTTGATAACTTATACATGAAGGCATGGCTATTTCTCGTTCTCTTCTGGGCTGGTATTAGGTACTTAGTAATTGGGACGTCCACCAGTGTATTAGTCATTTTGTACATTATGCATAGTCTGGACATTTTCCGTCAGTCTTCTGAAATAACACTGTATACTAATACCATTGTACCGTATTCCGCAACATTGCACTGCATACTAGTAAAATAGCACTGTGTTCCGTAAAATTGTACTGTATACTCTGGCACCCCTGTTTTTCGAAAGTAAAGTCGTTATCGTTAGCTAATGAAGACGTACAAACATACATTGCTTAGACCAATGTGGATATACCATTAGCGCCTCCTTCATACTTTAGAAGACCGGACTAGCCACTGTTGTTTATTTGGGTCACGCAGAAACACTTATTTTTAGAGCACACATAAGTCATAATTCGTCAGAGGTCGTCTTGAAATGTATGGCCATGTGTTCGTGGCTGTTTTACCGGCTGTGGTTACAACAAGGTCATATTTTCATAACAGGCCAGAAGTAATATGAGATCGGCAGGCACAGAGGGTCAGGGACCCCTGCAATTTTTCTTCAACTGCTATTATTTCCTTGTCCGCTAGAGAGCGCTTTTTGTCAGTGTATGATACCTTCAGCTGTCTCTGTCAGTCATTGACAGTTTGCAAAAGGGGATCGTATGTCGAAAAACACGAGTCCCAAGTCTACGTAAATAGATTATTTGGAAGAACATAAGATTCTCAATTTGTTAGAATAGGTTTGAAGTCGTCTATAAAAAGCGTTTGGAATGGGAAAATGCAATTCACAAAACCAGGGGTGCCAGAGTATGCAGTGCAATTTTTACGGAATACAGTGCAATTTTACGGAATACAGTGCAATTTTACGGAATACAGTGCAATTTTACGGAATACAGTACCATCGTATTAGTATACAGTGCAATTTTATGGAATACAGTGCAATAGTATTAGTATACACTGTATACTAGTAAAATTGCACAGTATAGTAATACGATCGCACTATATTCCGTAAAATTGCACTGCTATTCCGTAAAATTGCACTGTATTCCGTAAAATTGCACTGTATTCCGTAAAATTGTACTGTTTTCCGTAAAAATTGCACTGTATACTCTGTAAAATTCCGTAAAATTGCACTGTATACTAATACGATTGTACTGTATTCCGCAAAATTGCGCTGTATTCCGTAAAAATTGCATGTATTCCGTAAAAATTGCACTGTACACTCTGGCACTGCCGAAAAAAACCCACCCACTCACACACCACCGTGCATACACAGACTTATACAGCGTGTAACCAAAGTGCCTTCAACTTTATCTGCACTACAATGCCAACAAGCTTAAGTTTACAACAATAGCTACATCCTAGTGCTCTTTTTGACAACATTGAGCGTAAGATTTATATTTTACAACGTGACCTTCAGAGAAGAAAATTTCCTGCTAAATTCTATGTGATGTCTTCCATGACCTCAGGCTACATTTGATTCCTAGGAGAGCTAAATTACTACATTAGTGTTGTCGTGTGCGTGCGTGTGGCATACAAATGCAGGGAAACTTATCAGTACAATATATAAATATCCTATCCCACATTACGACTGGTACACTGTTACTGGGCGGAACCGCTTATAAACTGGTGGCATTTCAAGGCTGGTAAAATATAGCCCACGTTTTTATTGTACAACATCTGATTCTTGCAAGAAGAACGGCTTGGTTGCCCTCTCAATATAGCTCTGAAACTAGGAGGTAAGTTTAGAGTTTCATGACTGTGCATGAGATGGTATAACGTGTTTTGTGTATGCTGTACTAGATGCTACGGTGGGTATTTTAGGAAAGCGTACATGTAGCTAGCACCCCTCCCCTCATAAACTACATGTACAGCAATAATGTGCGTGTTTATTTGAGTGGATTTATATAAGGTTCATTTCCAAGCATATAGCTAGCTAGCTGATAGCTAGGCAACCCATACATATTGCCATAGTAACTACTGTGTGTTGCTAAAGACATGTAGTTACAATTTGCTAAGTCTTACCAACTGACCGAGTTGTGTGTAGTACTAACGTAACGAGGTACATGTATTGCTCTGTCACAGGGATCGAAATACTTTTTCCTACATACCTGCACTGGTTCGGATAACATTGAAAATTACCTACAATAGACAAATTTTTGCCTGCACCTCTCAGACTTTGAGAAGTATGAATCATACTAAAGACTGTTCAGAAACCATTGCCTTTATTTCTTTTATACACCATATAGTAACAGCAGTGAATGCAGCAAATAAAATGCACACACACCTACATTTGTATATAAAACCAATACATGGACCATTGCAGGTTTGGTGCAGGTACACATCAGAAATACTTTCACAGCTGCAATTTGACCTGCGCTAAGAGGCATATACACCCAGTATTTCGAGCCCTGAGCCGCTGTAAGTATCCCAAGGTCATAGGATACTAGACTTGAACATAGGTCACCCCCCTCCCCACACCCATATTTACAGCTACGTTATTAGACTGTATTTCATCTGTATTTAATCAAAGGCACCGCTCTATGTCTTACATGATAATGTGGCAAGCGCTCGATGAAGCTCCTGTTTCAACATGTGTGTGTGTGTGTGTGTGTGTGTGTGTGTGTGTGTGTGTGTGTGTGTGTGTGTGTGTGAGTGAGTGTGTATGTGTGTGTGTGTGTGTGTGTCTGTCTGTGTGTCTGTGTGTGTCTATCTGTGTCTATGTGCCAGTGTGTCGAACTTGGTTGGCTGGTGTTTGGGACATTTACTCATATGTTTAATCAACCAATCAATACCATTATCGTGGGGTCGTGTGGCGTAGCGGCAACGTTCTCGACTCGGAACCAGAGGCCCCGGGTTCGAGTCCTGACATGCCACCGATCTTGTGCCCTTGGGAAAGGCACTTTGCACGACTTTCCTCACTTCGCTCAGGTGTAAATGAGTATTGTACTGTCCCTGTGTTGGTGACGGCATTAATATAAGTTGAAAAAACTTGAGTGTGCCGTCACCACGTCTTGTGATTACATGTTTCGAAATATAAAAAAAATACCATTATTGTACATTCATGCCACGACGGGCTAGGTACAGGTCAAGACTTAACAGACACATAACAAACGTATGTAGAAAAGTGGAGACAAAAGATACACTACTTGACTTAGACATACATACATGAGGAAAATGTGTGTGTGTCGATGGAAAGTTCTGAATGTGTGACATTCAGTTGCTGTATCTGTATCAGTAAAGCCGGTATAACCGCCCTTCGGCGCAACACACCAGCCTCGCAGGCACGCGGCGCGGCGGCAGCTAGCTATATCACACCGAACGGCTTGTTACACTCAATCTTTGCACATTTGATTGCAGGAGTTGTTTAAAGTTTTCTAGTGATGATGCCCCAACTGTGCTTGGTGACAACGAGTTCCAGTCTACGATAGTTCTGGGGAAATACGAGTTTTTTAATACCTCAATTCTTGGTTGATAAGTCTGATATTTGAAGGCATGACTGTTTCTTGTTCTTTTCTGGGCTGGTAGTTTCTGTACCACTACAAAACTTTGCACTATTTTTTTCAGTTCTGAATGTGTGACATTCAGTTTCTGTACCACTACAAAACTTTGCACTATTTTTTTTTTCATGCCAACTTATGCAGGAAGATTACCCAGGTATCACTTCCACTGTGCACACTATCTTCCTATTCCCATGTGGCGGATTTTCCCAAGGTTTAGGGCAGTCAGTTCTACTTTCACATCCCGCAGTTAACACCTTAGGCCACAGCAAGTAAATTTTATGGATGACATCCTCCGCAGAAGCCAAATATAATGCAAGCGGGCGAAAAAAAACAAGACGGGGCCAAAAAAAATTGTATATTTTCAAATTTTGATATCATAAACCCTGTTTAACAAGAAATGATACATATATTGTGCTGACTTTACTTCTAACTAACACAAGTAAATTTTATGGATGACATCCTCCGCAGACTCCAAATATAATGCGAGAGGGCGGGAAAAAAACAAGACGGGGCCAAAAAAAAAACAAGATTCCTATATTTTCAATTTTTGACATCATAAATCCTGTTTAACAAGAAATGATACATATATTGTGCTGACTTTACTTCTAACACAAGTGAATTTTATGGATGACATCCTCCGCAGACTCCAAATCTAATGCGAGAGGGCGAAAAAAAAACAAGACGGGGCAAAAAAAAACAAGATTCCTATATCTTCAAGTTTTGACATTATAAACCCTGTTTAACAAGAAATGATACCTATATTGTGCTGACTTTACTGCCAACTATCACAACATCATTTTGTCACTGGAACAACTTTGAAAAAGAAAAGTTTTCAATCATTGTACCAAAGATTTTGATTCAGTGGGAACATATAAAAGGAATGAAATACATCACTGCATGAAAGTATAAGTCAAAATGATAAATCACAGACTTGCCGTGTCTCCTCTTTTATTTATTTATTTATTTCTGTTTTATTTAAACAGGGTAGAGAGCTCAGTGCAATTTAAAAACATTTTTCAGGAATTTTCAGCTATTTTTCAGGAATGCCCTGTGACAACAAGTTACACAGGAAAACAATGAAACCAACACATTAAACAATACATAAAGTTACAAAACAACCAAGCGTCAAAACAAAATCGTTAACCGTAAAACTCTCTTCATGTTTGTCTGCCATACACGTTCCAGCATGGCAAGGCATGCCATTTTGCCCAATTTTGGCACGTTGACCACTGTCAGAGGGCTACAAAATTTCTTGTTTTTTTTCCCTCAAAATCAGGCTAAAATCAATGCGCGCGCTGATGTCATCCATAAGAATTACTTGCTGTGGCCTTACGATCCCCGCTAGAGCAACCTCAACGCACGGAACATGGTTGGGATTTGCCCGGTGTATTGGAAGCGGTTTACGAGGCAATCAAAAACAGATTTTCGATGATCCACTGCAGGAAGGTAAGTAAGCCTCCTACGGTTGGTTTCCACGAATTTCGGTCCGCAAATCCCGGCTTTAAAGACTATATGCAGAATTTCCTGGAACAGGGAATGTCCAGAATTCATTCTTTTGTAGCCGACGGAGTTTTTAGCTAACAAACTTTGTTTCTACCGGCAAAGAAACAAACTTTATTCACATAAGAAAGTGGTAGGATAGCAGAATATTTTTTGTTATGTAGGTTGATTTGATTATATGGATGACATCCGCGCGCATGCATTTTCGTCCGTTTAAAGAAAAAGGTTTTCGACCATACTGTAAATCGTACAAATCAGCTGCAAAATGTGCAAATATATGCCGTAAATTGCAAATTAAATTTTGGTAAACGATACTAATGTCGTAGGATGCCAAAATAAATTCAAAGGTAAATAAATAAAAACGAAGTGTCTGTCATTTCATAACGAGAGCAACTATTTTGCCGAACGTTATGTTTTATTCGCACGCTCGCATCAGTTTTGGAATTCCCAGAGGATGCGCATGCCATCCATATAATCAAATCAACATGGCCTAACTTCTTTCTAATGAGACCAGAACCTGCCCACAAATTCTCTCGAGCTAATTTGAAGAAACAGCCCAACCACAAGGCAGCGAAATGGCTGCCGTTAAAAACACAAACTCCCACACGGAGAGAACAATTAGATCTCATTAGGGCGCACTTGGCGTGTCTTCAAACGTCAAGTATGTGTGTGACTGTACCAGATGGCTCTTAGCCTGGTATCCAGTCTTATCGTGGTTGGGGCTACCCTGGATGCCAAACTAGTATCGGGCCGTTAGCCGTTTTCCTTCGGCAGCCAAGAGCCCTTCGCCCGCCTATCTAAATTACCGCTACGGGGGAGTTGAGCCCGAGGGTTTTGTCCGGCCCTAGAACTACGGCCAGCCAAACTCCCCCCGGGCTAGACTCCCCCGTAGCGGTAATTTACACCAGCGGGCGAAGGACTCTTGCGGCCGGGAAAACGAGTTCTGGATTTCAGGGTAGGTTGGGGCGGGTTTTCCTCGGGGCTGCAGGAGCTCTTTCCCACTAGCCTCAGCTAGGCTTCCCGGTGGGTATTTCACTTAGTGGGGCAACTCACTACCTACCGGGTGGCCTGTTGTACTATCGTGAACTACGCTCAGCCATTCGCAAAATTAGAGTTAGCGCCCATCCTTTGGAGATAGAGAGAGGCCGGTATAGAAGGCTACCTGTATGTGAAAGAATTTGTAAATATTGTAATGCAAAGGCTGTGGAAGACGAAATACACTTTATCTCAAATTGTTCCTTTCATAGCAACGCTCGAAATGAGTTAACTATTCCAACTTCTACAATTTATCCCAATTTTACTAAACTTACAGACCAAGAAAAAACTATTCTTCTTTTAACTTCCCAAAACCCACTAATTTTAGAAAAGGTGGGACATTACGTCTTCCATGGCCTAAAAAAGAGAAGTCAAACCCCTTAGACATAGTTTTAGACATAGCTATAGCTCTAGACAACTACGTTTTAATATCATGTAGATTTCAGTTATTTTATACTACGTTTCATTGTTCTTTTATGTTTGTAATCTGCAATTAGCCCCCCCCCCCCCCGGGCATGAATTTGCAATAAAACATTGTCATTATAGCCCCGAAGACACAGCCTGCCCGAACTACCATGCATGCCCTGACCACGATAAGACTGGATACCAGGCTAGATGGCAGTGTGACAAAGCGGACCTCATTAGTTGCCACCTCTTGTGGAGTGTTACAGCACACATATGGCACACGTCATGGCACTGTAGCTACTAGGCACAATATGTTGAACGGCAGCTGGGTAAAGCCCGTCACACATTCACGAACTTTCCCCCATAGCGGTGTGCGTACGTAGTACAGTAGTTAGCGACCCTGCCTCTGGACTCAGAGGTTGGGAGTTCAAATCCCGTGTAGTAACTCACCCAACATGTACGCTACGGGAAAGGGGTTGCAGTCCCTTGGTTCATTATGCTTGTCGAAAAGAGTTGGGGGAATTTCCCCGATACAATGAACCTGCAAATACTGCACATAGTGTCTGCCACGCCTACCTTATTTCTATCCGAGTGGAATTAAAATTGGCTGGTGTTTGTGACGTGAAACAAATGACTACATTCGTATAGCCCAGCGCGTATGGCACAAACCTGTTCAGTACCACCACCTGTTAAAGGACCGTTTCAATCAGGACTTCTTTAGTCGCGGTTCGGTTCACGATTTCCCGCTGTATTTTTGGTTCGTGCGTTAGAAGCCAGCTTTAGTTTATAATGTTGAATTGCTACTCCCCTCATAAATAATCAGATTGTTTTCCGTCTTGCAAGGTTTCGCGGTCTACAATTGCGGAGACAACCTGTAGTGGAGTTCGAGGTACTACGTATACGTCACCATAGGACGGCATAAGGCAGAGGCATCCGCTTGGTTTGTTGACCGTGAGTTAAATTCCTCTTAGTCTTAGTGTCTTAGTGTGTGTGTCTCTCTCCCTCTCTCTCTCCGTATCTCTCTCCCACTCTCTCACTCTCACCCCCTCTCTCTCACCATCTCTCTCTGTCTCTCTGTCTCTGTCTCTCTCTCTCTCACACACACACACACACACACACACTCACTCACACACACACACACACTCATTCTCTCTCTCTCTCTCTCTCACACAATGACACACACACATACTCATTCTCTCTCTGTCTCTGTCTCTCTCTCTCTCTCTCTCTCTCTCTCACACACACACACACACATACTCATTCTCTCTACCTCCCCCCTCTCTCCCCGCTCTCTCCCCTCTCTCTCTCTCTCTCCCTCGTATTGGATTTAGGCAGACCATGCTACTAGCGCCCTCTTGCGGCAATAGCAGTTACTGTATACATGGAATTTCCCCAAGCACAATTGATAATACCAAGGCGTGATGACGGCATAGTATGACTGCGGAATACCTTTACACAGCTTTGTATGTCAAATTCGATCCCCGAATGTTTTCAACTTTTTGAGACATTCGACAGACGCAGCGGAATAGTAGCCGAATTTGCCGAACACCAGCCGACTTTGGGCCGACCTACTCCTAACCATGGTTGGGGGGCGTTCGGCTAGTGTTCGGGAGACCAAAATTCGTCAATGCGTGACAGGGGCTTTAACCTTCTGTTAACATGGGTGTGGTGGATTGTCCTCCGTAGCAGGCTTATAGAACTGGGGGTTTGGTGGTCTTCGGCTGTTTTCTGATTAGCCCACTTCTAAACAAAACGGGGGTAATTCAACCAGGCCGGCTATATGTTGTCTATATGCAATCAGAAAATAGCACATAAAAGCTCCCAAAGACCCTGAAGACCCCCCCAAAACCCCCAGTTTTTGGCATGCTATGGAGGCTAGGTGTGGCTGTCTTCGAAATTCAGCTGTCCGGAGCGGAACGGGCTCTCAAGTTTCCCTGTACCAACAAACTCTCCACACACCCTTACTGTCACTGCGTATTAACTATAGTCTCTACCACACTAACTACGCTGGCTATATATAGAAGAATAATTGCCAGGGGAGTTTGGCCGCCTTGTAGGTTTGACTGGCCGCGCAGTTCGGAGGGAAAGAAACTACCTCCCCGCGGCCGGACTCCCTTGGCCAATTTTACTATCTTTTTTTGCCGAATTATACGATCCGTATTCCCGTAGAAAGGCCTGGTGGAGGCTACGTTAACGTGCTACGTCATATTCTTCGTGGGACATCATATGATTTTTTAATGATATCGTAGAATTTCCAAGCAGGCTGTGACAGAAAACGTTTTTTTTTATTAATTATGTGTCAATGTGCCCCCCCACACACACACGTAGCTTGTTTTGAGTGTATTTCACGTGCTTCAAGTATGAAATGATGACGAAAATGTACTAAGAAATGGCAGTAAATGTCAATATCAGACAGATTTTCTCATCCACAATTTTTTCTTTTATTTTGCCGCTCTGAAATTTCAGGGGATGCCTTTAAAGTGGTCATGCTGTCTTTAAAGACACGGTCCTATGGCTAAGAAGATCCTAAACAAACATACAGCAATCTTTGAGTAGAGAAGAAACGCCGTGGAAGGGTTAGGTTGGATCGGTGTGTGTAACGTTAGATTCCCGCAAACACCTTCGTTGGTAAACTCCCATGCCCTACTTTTACCTACAGTCAGTAATCTTCACTATCTTTAATCCCTTGTCACACTAGATAGAATAAGCCTACGATTAAAAAAAACCGTTTTCTATCAGCAACATCGCATTTTCGCAGGCATCAGTATGCTATGGGATAGGCATGATTTACATGTAACTACTAGGATCTACTAGGGGGTCATGTGGCGTAGAGGCAGAGTGCTCGACTTGTAACCAAGAGGTCCCGGGTTCGATTCCTGACATGCCACCGATCTGGTACGTGGGAAAGGCACTTTACACGACTTTCCTCACTTAACACAATTGCAAATGAGTATTTTCCTGTCCTGTCCTGTCCTGTATAAGTTGATAGAACTTGAGGGTGCCGTCGCCATGTTTGGCAGCGTTTGGTCATGAAATGTTAAAATAAAAAAGAAATAATAGGAAAAGTCTGCCTTCATATCTCCCGTCAAGACCTGTAGACGAGATACAACCATGGCAAGTGTACGATAGGCTACAACGCATTAAAGTAAGAAAGGCTGCGGGACCAGATGGACTCCCCAATAGGATCATCAAGTGCTTTGCCTACGAAATCTCAACCCCATTAACATCCATTCTGAACGCCACACTATGTGAGGGGGTTGTCCCGGAACAGTGGAAGCAGGCAAACATTGTACCTTTACCCAAAACGCGCCCGCCGTCCATCAATGACCTAAGGCCAATATCCCTGACACCTACTCTAGCCAAGGTTGCTGAAACCTTTATTTCATCACAACTATATACCGACATCAAACCCATGATTGACCCAAACCAGTTTGGATGTCTTCCCGAACGTTCAACAACACATTGTCTCGTAGACATAGTTAACAAACTGGCCAAGACTGCAGACAAGAGAGGAACAATCACAACATTGGTCACAACCGACTTCGCTAAAGCTTTTGACCGGGTCAATCATACTTTAGCCGTCTCAAGCCTACTCCAGTTGGGTCTAAGAAGCTCATTAGCTCGATGGTTATGTTCCTTTCTCACCGCCAGAAAGCAGAGAGTGTCATACAAGGGAACTTACTCGGACTGGAGGGAGACCAGCTGCGGGCTACCACAAGGAACCGTCCTTGGACCCCTGATTTTCCTCGCCTTAATAAACAGCGCATGTGAGTACGCCTCAGCTAAGCGATGGAAATTTGTTGACGACCTTAACTTAGCTGAGAGCAGGATGATCGGGGACGCGTCTACCATACAAACAGACCTTGACCACCTCGACGAATGGGCAACATCAAGAAACATGCAGCTACACCCAAAAAAGTGCAAAGTCATGCACGTGTGCTTTCCTAAAAACACCGCCACCACTACCAACCCTTTCCATCGCCGGTGAACCGTTAGCTGAGGTGAAGACAGTGAAACTGCTCGGGTCTGTACCTCCAGGCCGATCTCGGTTGGAATGCACATGTGGACCATATCGTCAAACAAGGCAACAGAAAACTATTTATGCTAAAACAACTCAAACAATTCTGTCTATCCCGCGATGACCTACTTACCTGTTACAAAACTTTTGTGCGCCCAAGTTGTGAGTATGGAGCGCCCGCCTGGCATGCAGGACTGACCATCAAACAGCGACGCAGAATTGAGTTCATACAGAAACGGGCGTGTCGAATAATCCTGGGCCCAGCCTATACATCGTATCGCGAGGCTTGCATGACTCTGGACATACCTACACTTGATCAACGACGAGACGACCTCACTCTAGACTTCGCTAAGAAACTTGTTAGTTCCAAAGAATTCCGCAGTTGGCTACCACCCACACGTGGGAACACTACTGGACGAACCACACGCTCCAGCAATCTACTTGACTGTCCCAAGGCTAGAACCGAACGCTATAAGAACAGCAGTATCCCATATATGATATCCCTTTTAAATAATCATCTATAAGTACATGAATTGTTATCTGTATGTAATGTCTGTTAAGTGAACGTCAAAGTAATGTTGTCCCTCCTGTAGCAATTTTATAAATCAATCAGTGTTTTCGATCTTCATGTGTAACCAAGTTTTAATGCTAATAATTGTAAATAACTATGATGATTTTTACTGTATACTAATGAATTTTAAAATGAATTAATTGTACAACAGGATGTAATTCAGCCTGTGGCTGCAAATTCCTCGTTTTATCAATAAACCACTTGATTGATTGATTGATTGAAAAGAATGATTAGAAAATTGGCCTCTGAAAGTCCATCATTATTTGGTGGTGATGTACACCTTGTGGATTTCGGGGAAGGCAGGAAACCCAGGCCAAGCTTTGCATTGACTCATGAGCTTGGAGTGTAGTCGTGATTGTTCCTGACGAGTCAAGTGTATAAAACTACAAATATCAGAACATCCCACCACCGTACGTGTATACACATACAAATACGGCTTTTGCGTGTCAGCTTACTGTTTTGTTTGCTTTTTTTGGCAGCGAACAATGTCAATTTTGCTATCACGACACTATCTTTTATTAACATTTCTAACGCCCTGTTTACTTTCCCACCTACTTCTCGAATGTCCAGACATAAATTGTCCGTACAGTAGGTTGAGTAGGGGAAACGCTAGCCTCCACCAGACCTTTCTACGGGAATACGGATCGTAGAACTCGGCAAAAAAAGAGAGCAAAATTGACCAAGGGAGTCCGGCTGTGGGGAGGTAGTTTCTTTCCCTGTGCGGCCAGTCAAACCTACAAGGTGGCCAAACTCCCCTCCCTGGCAAATATTCTCCTATATATAGCCAGCGTTAGTCTGGTAGAGACTAGGGAAACACATGCAGTTTTCTATAATAAAAAGGACCTTGTTGCTACATGTGTGTATTTCCATGCTTGGATGGGTTTGGACAAACCTTGGACAAAGACTTTGTGTCCTTAGTTAGGGTCATGGTTTAGGATAAGGCTCGGTTCTGGATAGCCTCCCTAGGCGCGGTTCTGGATACGCGTGGACTATCCAGAGCAAGGTTGGAGATACAAAGCACGGTTCTGGATTCCACAAAGCCTCTCAGAATCGCCATGTACAGTTTAGGCCACAGCAAGTAATTTTTATGGACGACATCAGCGTGCGCATTAATTTTCGCCTGATTTTGGAAAAAAAAAAGAAATTTTGTTGCCTTCTGACAGTGGTCAACATGCCGAAAATGGGCAAAGATGTCTGTTGCCATGCCGGAAGGTGGATGGCAAATAACTATGAAGAGAGGAGACAAGAAAAGGCTCTTATTTAATGTTTTGTTTCTTATTTTGATGCAGTGATATGTGATGCTGGCTGTGTATATGTGATGTTCTCACTGAATCAAAACCATTTGTACAATGATTGAGTGAAAATTTCAAATGTAGGAACCTTTTTTTTCGGCCTTTTTCTGTTTTTTTTTTCTCCCGCTCGCATTAGATTTGGAGTCTGTGGAGGATGTCATCCATAAAATTTACGTGCTGTAGCCCTACCGTCTGCCCGGCTGGCCCCAGAGCCGTAATATTTGCATAACAAGTGGAGGATGACGCTCCAATGGGGATAACTGTGCCCTGACCCCTGACATAATACGGCTTCCATTCAAAAACTGGTTTAGGCAGCGGACGAGCGATGACACATCGCCCTCCCACCCTTACCGACAACAACACATCAGTCAGGTCCCTGTTATGAAGGTAAGAGTTCTGTTGTGATACCATACATACACCAGAGGTACACAGTTTAGCCATGATACGTACAGAACTGTCCGTTTCATCAGATTGTCTGCGCTAGCTCTTCGCCAATTAAATCTCGACTACTGTAGTACTAGTAGACACTGTAATATTAGTACGTACACAACATGGGCGAGCTACTAGTATCAAAACATCTGATTCAGTACACAATTTATCCATGATATGTAAAGAACTGTCTCTTTTATCAGATTGTCTGCGCTAGCTCTTCGCCAATTAAAGCTAGACTACTAGTAGAAGCAGTAGACATACGTGTAGCTACTGGCACGTACACAACATGGGCGAGCTATCAAAACATCAGTATACAGTTTACTAGTATCTATGATATGTAGATAACTGTCCGTTTAACCAAATTGTCTGCGTTTATAGCTCCGAGTTCGCCAATTAAATCTCGACTACTGCAGTATCAGTAGACACAGTTATTGGCACGTACACAACATGGGCGAGCGATCAAAACATCAGTACACAGTTTATCCATGATATGTACAGAACTGTCTCTTTCATCAGATTGTCTGCGCTAGCTCTTCGCCAATTAAAGCTAGACTACTGTAGTGTAGCAGGCACGGTAATATTGGCACGTACACAACATGGGCGAGCGATCAAAACATCAGTACACAGTTTACTAGTATCCATGATATGTACATAACTGTCCGTTTCATAAGATTGTCTACGGTATCTCTTCGCCAATTAAATCTCGACTACTGTAGTGTAGCAATAGACACGGTTATTGGCACGTACGTACACAACATGGGCGAACTATCAAAACATTAGCCTCTACCAGGCTTCGGGAGGCGGCTGGAAAGAGTAGAAATCGGCCAAATAGAGAGATAACATACCAGGGGAGTTTGTCTGCTGGGAGAGAACTGTTTGCCGCACCCGAAACTCAAACTCCCCTGGCATGTTATCTCTCTTTTTGGCCGATTTCTACTCTTTCCAACCGCCTCCCGAAGCCTGGTAGAGGCTACCAAAACATTGTCACTTTACTTCCCTGAAAGAGCTAGGTTTTAAGATCCTTGCTTTGATCGACGGGTTTAATAACTTTTCTTCATGTCATCCATGATTTTGTGACCGTATAACATCAACTTTGATTACGTTGTATTTATTATTATTTTTAATTATTTATCAATCTTGGATACATTCTAGGTATACAATACTGCCATTACTGGTATTATGGGTAGTCCCCCTATAGGGATGGTTTTAAAGGGAGCCCAGGACGGGAACACTGGATATAAATATAGGATGTAGTACTACAAAATATAGGAGTGAAAAGCTATACAAATATAATCTCCAAGCAGATCCCTATCGGTGGCAAAAAGACAGTATCAAATTGACCAGGCAGTATCCATTAGCCAGAGAAGGTCCGCGGCCACCGACGGGGTAGCGAAAAAAAAAACGGCCATATATAAAAAGGTAACGATCATTCCCCCACAACCTCTGCTTGGAGAGTAATACAAATACAAATATAGGATGTAGTACGACAAAATATAGGAGTGAAAAGCTATACAAACAACTGAAAACAAGTAAGCAAATGAAGCTCAATGTCGAGGAGTGGCCAGTGCCGACAGTTTCCTTTTGGTAAAGAACCTGTCACACATGAAATTCACAACATTCCCTACTCTCCAAGCAGAGGTTGTGGGGGAAAGATCGTTAGCTTTCTATGTATGGCCATTTTTTTTTTGTCGCTACCCCCACCAACGGTGGCTGCCGACCTTCTCTGGCCAATGGATACTGCCTGGTCAATTTGATACTGTCTTTTTGCCACCGAAAGGGATCTGCTTGGAGATTAAACATTCCCCCGAATTAATTTCCAAACACCAAGTTCTTCCTCAACGTTTATTGATCCATTACCACCCATTTGCTGTTCTCTGTTTTTTTTTTTGTCATGTACTTTGTCTTTTTGTCATGTACTTTCAGCTATACTTGTATGTCTGGTGGTGAGTTTAAAATTAGCTATAGCTAGAGTACCTCACCACCATGTCTTGTAGTGTCCAAGTTGAATTGTAAATAAAAACATAAATAAAAACAAACACCAACCGATCATGTTCGGCTGACGTTCGGGAGCAGTCTGACTATATTTATGACACGAATCGGAACGAATTTGAGTCAAATTTGACTACCCGAACACGTCTCGAATACTGTTGACTTATTCCCGAATCGTTGACTGGCGCAGCCGAATAGTAACCGAAAATACTATCGTTTATCAAATATTCAACTTTTAAATATTTAAGTAATAGTTAGTAATTAATCTTTTTTTTATTGCTGTATAACGTGATACAACGCTTTCCATTGTAGTCAAAACTTAGCCTCCATAGCATTCCAAAAACTGGGGGTTTTGGGGGGTCTTCATGGTCTTTGGGAGCTTTTATGTGCTATTTTCTGATTGCATATAGACAACATAGCCGGTCTGGTTGAATTACCCCCGTTTTAAGAACTGGGCTGATGAGAAAACAGCCGAAGACCACCAAACCACCAGTTCTATAAGCCTGCTACGGAGGCTAGTCAAAACTGCAGTTCCCTGTATAATATAATAACGTTAACATCATTTAATCTACGGATATGATATTCTGGTGTGACAAGTGTGACATTAGAATAGAATACATAACTGTAGTTATTACAGTCAAGCAAAATGTATGTGGTATTTTCCCTGACCGAAGTTAATAAATCATAACTACGCGGTTGATCCTATCTCTCTATCATTTTCCCATCATGGCACATAGTGGGGACAGACTTATAATAAAAACACGTGGAAGTAGGTCACACGCCCCCGGCGTACAGGCAATTATATCTTAGTGAACCTGCTAGACAAAATTCTCCTCCCTCCTACGCACGGTTGTTATTGCCTTCATGAAAAATTGAGGTAGTCTTTTTGGTATCTCTCAACATCTCTCTTTCTCTGTCTTTCTTTCTCTCTTTCTCTCTCTCCCTGTGTCACTCCCTCTGTTAGTGTGTGTGTGTGTGTGTGTGTGTGTGTGTGTGTGTGTGTGTGTGTGTGTGTGTGTGTGTGTGTGCTACATTACACCGATCGACTTGTTACACCTAACCCTTGAGCATCTAACTCTAGACATTGTTTAAAGCTATTTAATGACAATGCCTCTACTGTACTTGGTGACAGCGAGTTCCACTCTGCGATAGTTCTAGGAAAGAATGAATTCTTGAACACCTCAATCCTCGGTTGGTAACTCTTATACTTGAAGGTATGGCTATTTCTTGTTCTCTTCTGGGCTGGTATTAGGTACTTAGTAATTGGGACGTCCGCCAGTTTATTAGTCATTTTGTACATCATGCATAGTCTGGACATTTTTCTTCTGTCTTCCAGTGAGGCCCACTGTAGGTTTCTTTTCATTTCCGTGACACTAGCACCTCTTTCATAGTTGTTCATACAGAATCTTGCAGAGTGATTCTGTACCCTTTCCAGTAGTATCCTTTCTAAATGTGTGTGTTAGCAACATACACGAAACATGCACGTAATAGATTTCGTCAGCGAACAAAGCTGAGATTTGTCCTGTCAAAAACGACCTTGTACGAACAATTTAACAATGGTGTGACGTCACGCCATTGTGCCGTGCTGAAAGTTGACCTATAGCCTGTAGGGAGTCTGACACGCGATGTTTGCACCTGTGCAGGTATACGTTCTACACGTAAGGCCATGTTGATATGATTATATGGATGACATCTACGCGGATGAATTGTCGTCCGTTTCCAAACAAAATAATAATAATTTTCGAATATATGCCTTGGATTACAAAAAAAAATATTTGGAAAGCAATCTCTTGTTCGTCCCTCGTAAAACGATATGATGTCAAAGAATGCCAAACTTAATAAGCCACAGCAAGTAATTTTTATGGATGACATCAGCGCGCGCATTAATTTTCGCCTGATTTTAGAAAAACAAGAAATTTTGTTCCCTTCTGACAGTGGTCAAAGATATCTGTTGCCATGCCGGAAGGTGGATGGCAGATAACTATAAAGAGGGGAGGCAAGAAAAGGCTCTGATTTAATGTTTTGTTTCTTACTTTGATGTAATAATATGTGATGTTGGCTGTGTATATGTGATGTTCCTACTGAATCAAAACCATTTGTACCATGATTGAGTCAAAATTTGAAAATGTAGGAACCTTGTTTTTTTTCGGCCCGCCTTGTTTTTTTTCGCCCGCTCGCATTAGATTTGGAGTCTGCGGAGGATGACATCCACAAAATTGACTTGCTGTGGCCATACTATATAATGGGATCAAAATCCTACGACGACCTAGGACGAATGCACTTGTGCCATACGCGACCATGGGTGGGTAGGAGATAACCTGTTGAAAGGAAAATGCCACATCGGTAAGGTTTTAAACTGTTCAACGTATCAAGCCGGATAGCGCTTCAGACCTTTCACTGATCTTTTGTTTTAAGGGATCAGTTTTGAATCATCATAATTATGTTACAAAGCGTGTTATTATGTTGCCAAAGCTCCCACATTAACGGAAGCATTGTTGTTTCTAGGCTAGGTATAGAACGTTCTTGACCCTATACATGTATATAGTAGCCTCTACCAGGCTTCGGGAGGCCTCTGGAACGAGTAGAAATCGGCCAAATATAGAGATAACATGCCAGGGGAGTTTGTCTGCTGGGAGAGAACATTTTGCCGCTTCCCGAAACCTGTTAGATGCTAATAGTGGCTGCGGTGCCTAGCGAGCGGAAAATAAAGTTATTTTCCACACTACGTGGGGACCTTTGAAGCATGCTAATATGTTTATGTGCACCATAGATATGATTTCCTTTACTATCAGATGTAAAACAGTGCCGATTCTTCAAATCATTTCCTGAATTGTTTACTACTCATGTGGTCTCCCAGTTGTCGTTCCGTGGTCGCCCAGTTGTCGCTCAGTGGTTGCCCAGTTGTCGTTCACTGGTCGCCCAGTTGTCGCTTAGTGGTTTCCCAGTTGTCGCTCAGTGGTTGCAGCCTCTATGAGAAAGGCTCTCTAACTCCGAGATGAGGTAGATATCACGCCGTGAGTCCGACAGTTTGCACGTACAGAGAAGTGAACTTGCCGGCCCTTCCGTGAGAGAGGGACGGTGATTTCTGGACTCCCGCAGAGGCGAGTCTGGAAGGAATTTACGAAGTGTGCTGACTCGGACCGTATGTAGGGGAGGGTGCCAGGAGAAGTTGTCTGCTATGAAGCACCTGTAACACATTCACAACCCTCGAATTTGTTCACGAACTTCAGACGACCAAGTTTGGCTGACTTCAGGAGCACTCTGACTAGATTTAGGCCACGTCTACCTTTCTATACAAATCGAATTGAATTTGAGTTAGATTTGAGTCAAACACTGCTGACTTACTCCCGAATGAATTGCTGGTGTTCTATTGACTGAGTACCAGTCTACCTACTAGTAACCATGGTTTTGAGACGTTCGGCTAGTGTTTGGGAGGCCCAATTCGTGAATGTGTGTTTCAGATACACACACACACGTACACACACACACATATACACACGTATACACACATGCACACATACACATGCACACACACACACGTGTACACACATGCACACACACACGTGTACACACACACACACGCACACACACACACACACACACACACACACACACACACAGACATATCCTTTGTCCATGTGCATCTTTCACTTTTTTCCGTGACACAATTTTCTGACGCACCGTGAGCCCAGTTAAGCCAACCGGCCGCCCCAGCACGTCCAGCCGGGGAGGATCTAATTCAGCGTGCCATGTACCGTCCACAGGAACTACTGATCAACCTACACAGCCCATAGTCTCTACCAGACTAACTACGCTGGCTATATATAGGAGAATATTTGCCGGGGGAGTTTGGCCGCCTTGGGGTTTGACTATGCCGCTTCGAAGGGAAAGAAACTACCTCCCCGCGGCCGGACTCCCTTGGCCAATTTGATTCTCTTTTTTGCCGAATTCTACGATCCGCATTCCCGTAGAAAGGCCTGGTGGAGGCTACACAGCCCAGCCGTGTTCAACACGACTCCAATCCGTCCGGAAACTGAACACGGCCTTCCCCGCAAATTGAAAAATGTGAAGTAACCCCGTGTCGGCTCCAAGGACGAACGGGAGTAGATTACGGTAGAGTCTGAGACACTTGAAGGTGAGAGAAGAAACTTAGAAGGGTACTGTCCTCGCTAGCACGAAGAAACAGGAGTTGGCTGGCTTTAACGAACGACTAGACCCAAGAAAAGTTGTCCGCTTTTAGGAGGGGCGTACCTTTAAGAAGGTTAGTGTGTGACGAATTTTATATGGAACTGTCCCGGCAGTTTCACTTACTTGTTCTGACAGTTTTTTTAGATGTGAAAAATGCCTGCGAAGTTGGTGTGTTACGTCGAAGGGCTGTTATAACGGCTATACAGATACAGATACAGAAGCTGGTGTGTTACGCCGAAGGGCTGTTATACCGGCTATACAGATACAGATACAGATACAGATACAGAAGCTGGTGTGTTACGCCGAAGGGCTGTTATACCGGCTATACAGATACAGATACAGATACAGAAGCTGGTGTGTTACGCCGAAGGGCTGTTATACCGGCTATACAGATACAGATACAGAAGCTGGTGTGTTATGCTCTCTATGTAGGGCAGAATCTGGTGTGTTACTCTAAAAGGCAGTTATACCGGCTACACAGATACAGTTACGGCATTGCTTCATTCCCTTGCGTGGACGATTTTCGATCAGTGAACAAGGCGGTCTCAGTCGGTAATCAGCGGGGATTACCGCCCGTGAGTGGGCGAGATCAGACGCCTTGACCCCCGTAAACCCGGTAAGAAACCCCGGGGATATTGGATGGGTGATCGGTGATCGCCGCAGCGTGCAACCAGTGAGCCGACTACACGCCATCCCTCCATAAAGCCTCGGTCACAACCCGCCGTACGTGCTTTTTGTCCGTACGTTTTTTGGGAGGCTACGTCTGCTACGTTTTTTTCTGAAAACGTGGGGAAGGAGTGGCATCGACGCACGTCACTCGCACGGTTTCGCAAGGTATAATGTCCTTGCATGCACTAAAAGTTCTACGGCGTGTCTGCGTGCTCCCAAATCCGTAGGATTCCGTACGGAGGCGGTACTCACCACGCACGGATGCCCTGCGTTTGCCCACGTTTTGCACGTAGACATCACGCAGAAGCACGTACGGCGGGTTGCGACCGAAGCTTAAACCGGCCTTTGTAGAGCTGTGCACTCTCCGTACTGCAAATTGTGTTTCTCAGCCACTAAGCCGAGCGGTGTGGACGATATTAGGAGGTGTTAGCCTGTCATGGCAGTGATTGTTTTCTGCAACTTTGATGGCCGGCCGCTCGATATTCTGTCCCTGCCTTTTAGCTGATTCGTTCTCACCCATCCCAGGCCTGGTCAAGCCGCTGGGTGAATTGAATGTTTCTAGAAGTTTCCTGGATTAAAAAAAAATGAGAAACTTTGCGATCATGATCACGAAGGAGGATGAATGAATGAATGAATGAATGAATGAATGAATGAGTGAGTGAATGAATGAATGAATGAGTGAATGAATGAGTGAATGAATGAGTGAATGAATGAATGAATGGAATAAATGAATGGTTTATTTGATCAAAATGAAATCTAGCTACAGGTGGCAAAGTAAGGAGAATCCACGAATAAAAGATATATAACTACTAAAGTTCCATAACTTCGAACTTAACCTTCGTTTCCACAACCACTACTCGCCTACTAAATATAATCAAAATCCATACACAACTTCTTGAGTTATGCTGTACACATACAAATACAAATACACATACATACAAAGCCCTCTGTCGTACCATAGGAAAACGCTAGGTGAGCCATTTTCAACATTCACCTTCCTTTTCACAACCGCTACTCGCCTACTAAATATCATAAAGATCCATCCACAACTTCTTGAGTTATGCTGTTGACATACAAATACACATACATCCAAAGCCGGCCTCTGTCGTACCACAGGAAAGCGCTAGGTGAGCCATTTTCTAACTTGAGCTTCCTTTTCACAACCGTTACTTGCCTACTAAATATCATAAAGATCCATTCACAACTTCTTGAGTTATGCTGTACATACACAAATACACATACATCCGAAGCCCTCTGTCGTACCACAGGAAAACGCTAGGTGAGCCATTTTCAACATTGACCTTCCTTTTCACAACCGCTACTCGCCTACCAAATGTTATCAAGATCCATCCACAACTTCTTGAGTTATGCTGTGCACATACAAATACACAGACATACAAAGCCCTCTGTCGTATCATAGGACAACGCTAGGTGAGCCATTTTCAACATTGACCTTCCTTTTCACAACCGTTACTCACCTACTAAATATCATAAAGATCCATCCACAGCTTCTCGAGTTTTGTTCTTGACATACATACAGACTCAGACCACAGCCACCCCACCATGGCATAACTGAAAACATAACCTTCTTACAAAGGTGAAGATAGATTCTTTATAGATTCTTTATTGACACAACAAAAAGGAAAAAGGGACTTTTGTATGGTCTTCTGCAACTAAAGATCTAACAAAGTTAAATACATGTATGGATGACTTCATCCTACGTACAGAATATATGTATGTGGCAAATTACATACAGAATATATATCAGTGGTAACAACAAAGGTTTAACTATTCTCTAACATGTAGTCTCTAAGATTGAAACATTCTTAAATGTATTTTCCTATTTGAATACAATATGAGGTTGTCTTTAAAATTTCTTTAAGTGTCCCATGTTTCCTATCGATGCCTCTAGACTCTAGTCCTCCCTTCCCGAGTGTTTTGATGTTAATCTCCATGTGGGAATTCGTGTGTCTGCATACGCCTTTTTTATTACAGTGAATTCACTCGTGGATAATCTAGGGTACAGATAGTCCGTGGCATTATTAAGGCCATGGAATTCCAAAGTGGGTCTACAATGAGAGAGAAGTGACCTGGAGAAATATCGGCAAATTAAAAATAAAGCCCCCGTCACACATTCAGAACCTTCCCCCGAACACCAACCGAACACGGTTGGCTGAAGTTCGGGAACAGTCTGACTCGGTACAATACGAATTGAATCGAATTTGAGTTAGATTTGACTCAAATGTTACTGCTAATGACACCATTTGCAACTTAGTAACTTAGATGTACAAAATAGATTTTCTTCATGATAGTGAATTACGCATATCATTACTAGTACTACTAAAAGCAAAGAACCCACATATTATAGAAGAAGTGGGTAAATTCGTCTTCCATTGCCTAAAAAGAAGAAGTCAAACCCAGTAAAACTAGTACCATGTATGTTGTAGAATATAGTATAATGCTAGACGTAGATATAGTCTCGCATACCACTGTATTTTCTTTCTTATGTTGTTTGTAACTGCAATTAGCGCTCGGGCATGTATTTGCAATAAACTTTCTATATTTATTTATCAAAATATCAAAATCAAACGGTACCTTGTGTAACCCCCTCCCCCTTCCGGCATGATCTTGATTTATCCCCAAACAGGAGATGTCTGTCCTTTTCTCTGGCGCCAGCAAGTTTTTGGCCCGGTGTTTTCTGACTTGGCTACCTCCCAGTGTCTGTTGTGGCTACAACAACCGCCCGTCTCGTGCACTTTAGACAGACTATAATAATAGTAGTTTATAGACAACACTCCTGGTACATGGCAGCGTATAAAAACGCTGAATTACGTACTCAGGATTTAAAAACAGGTTAAACAATAAAGTCGGCTAAACAAACAAAGGACATTGACAAACTAGGTAGAAACATAAACAAATACTAGCTGTACACAGTTATAAATATAGATCAGAGGTATCTACAAATAGATTAAAAACTATAATTGTCCGGTACTGGGAGATTTCAACCTGTTTGTTTATTTAACAAATCAGTAAAATAGGGGATTGGACTCGTTTTGTATCGCTTTGTTTTCGTCAAGGGGATGTCGAGTTGGTTTGCCCCCTTCAGGCATCTGCCATGGATATCTGAGCGGGATGGGGGTAACCAATGTCGGAACGTAGGGGAGTTAAGGAGGGACTTTGCAAACTTAAAACTGGGGGCTTCTCTCTTCTTTTCTCTAGGGACGGCAAACATAATTGGGACAGGGCGATGTTGTAAGACGTGTACAGGGGGCCAAGGATTATCTTTACTGCTCGTTTTTGTATGCGTTCAATTTTTATTACTTGATGTGCAGACTAATTGAGGTTTCAATTTATGTAATATCTTCAATATCCATAAAAGACTACAAACAGTACAAAGGGACCCCGTTCACACTCAAAAAATGAATCGGTGTGATATATAGCCGGGTAGATAGATTCTGAAACGAGTTGATATACACATAATAAACCCTCATATACTTCTTCAACAACCCAACCTGAGAAGCAAGTTTAAACTGTAATTTCCAACACAACAAATTGGACTCACCCAAATTTTCGACTGTACAACTCCAGTCTTTGTCAAGGAATACAAGGAGGCCATCTACATCAGGGCATTACAACCATCCCTCAACAGAGACGGGGGGCGCCACAGACTTTCTGCAACCTATGATCCACCGCTCAAGGAGTCACGTGTGTTATCTGCGTGACGTCGCGGAAGCGGTGGATTGTTCATTCCTTGACAAAGACTGGAGTCGTGCAGTCGAACATTCGGGCGAGTCCAATTTGTTGTGTTGGAAATTACAGTTTAAACTTGCTTCATAATGATTTCTACTAACACAGATGAACTTTCAACCCCCCCTGAGGTTTTCAATGAAATGTTCCTGACACAAAACTCAACCTTGACCTCTATAAGAGAAGCCTAGAGGATTAAAGATATGGTCTGAATTTGACGTCAATATTTTTTTTAGTTCCGGATACAGTCTTATCTCCCAAAACCAGGCGGTAAAAAAGTCCATTGATGCAAGGTAATCGCGACAAATAATAGTTGGAGCGATCCTGTGATAGCGTTAACATAGCCCATATGTCTGCAATGATAGTTTGGGAGACCGACTACAGTCTACCTATTAGTAGTCATAACTGCAGGAGTATTTGTGCACGCATTTCGTGGGATAAAGTTGTCTTTCCTGTATTTTTTTTCAGCCAAATCTTGAGAGTGAAGCTGGGAACTGAACATCTCAACAACGACCTACATTCTACCTATTAGTAGTCATAACTGTATGCAGTGGTATTTGAGTTTGCATTTGATGGGATTATAAGTCGTCTTTCCTATTTTTTTTTTCAGTCGAATCTTGAGAGAGTGAAGCTGTGAACTGAACATCGCACCAACTACCAGAAGTATCTTCACCGACTATTAGTAGTAATAACTGCATGCAGTGGCATTTGAGTTCGCATTTGGTGGGATTGAGTCGTCTTTCCTGTATTTTTAAAGCGAAATCTTGAGAGTGAATCTGTGAACTGAACATCGCACCAACTACCAGCAGTATCTTCTCCGACTACAGTTTATCTATTTGTAGTAATAACTTCATGCAGTGGCATTTGTGCAGGCATTTGATGGGATTGAGTCGTCTTTTCTGTATTGTTTTCAGCCAAATCTTGAGAGAGTGAATCTGTGAACTGAGCATCGCACCAACTACCAGCAGTATCTTCACCGACTATTACTAGTAATAACTGCATGCAGTGGCATTTGAGTTCGCATTTGGTGGGATTATAAGTTGTCTTTCCTGTATTTTTCAGCCAAATCTTGAGAGAGTGAAGCTGTGAACTGAACATCGCACCAACGACCAGAAGTATCTCCACCGACTATTAGTAGTAATAACTGCATGCAGTGGCATTTGAGTTCACATTTGGTGGGATTATAAGTCGTCTTTCCTATTTTTTCAGTCGAATCTTGAGTGAAGCTGTGAACTGAACATCGCAACAACTACCAGAAGTATCTTCACCGACTACAGTCTACCTATTTTAGCAGTAATAACTGCATGCAGTGGTATTTAAGTTCGCATTTGGTGGGATTATAAGTCGTCTTTCCTGTATTTTTTTCAGCCAAATCTTGAGAGTGAAGCTGTGAACTGAACATCGCATCAACTACCAGAAGTATCTTCACCGACTATTAGCAGTAATAACTGCATGCAGTGGCATTTGAGTTCGCATTTGGTGGGATTATAAGTCGTCTTTCCTGTATTTTTCAGCCAAATCTTGAGAGAGTGAAGCTGTGAACTGAAAACATCGCACCACCAACGAACATTGTCGTCATGAGGTGAAAGGTTAGTACAAATCAAGTACGAAGTTTCGCTGTGATCATCTGTTTTACTACTCTCCAAGCAGAGGTTGATGTGGGAAGATCGTTTGCTTTTTATATATGGCCCATTTTTTGTCGCTACCGGCTACCCCCACCGTCGGTGGCCGGCGACCTTCTCTGGCTTATGGATACTGCCTTGCCACCGAAATGGATCTGCTTGGAGATTACTGTTTTAGAGACATTGTCTTCTGTAAAGCACCGTTACCTTTCTGTGAACTTTGATATGGCAGAGAGTCTGAGACGGCCGCCAGACACGCAGGTGATGCAGTTCTGAAACAAATCGCCATGAGTCTCTCCTGTGCGATGTTGAACAATGGACGGCACAGAGTACAAAGCGTCATCGATCCTATGCCCTCATGCGCTCATAGATGCACGTAATGACTATCTGTGGATAAAGGACTGTGTAAGATAAATGCTTTAGTTCAACTCGGAACCGCCGGCCCAATAACCCAAAAGCATCCCGAAAACATTTGTCATCTGGGGTAAGGCAAAGAATGGCGACCGAACCAGAATATAGCCTCTATTGCATTTATGTTCTTCTGGGTTCTCCGCTGGCACATTCCAAATAAATAATCCGTGCCCGCACATTTACGGTCTGATGCGGTCGACGTGACCAGAATTGAAATGAACGCATGGACACGAATATCTGAGTTGGTCTATTTGGTAACTTTTCAATCTCAGAGATAGCTAGTTGCCGTCCTAGATTTCAGTACGGCTATTCTTTGTATCGATTGAGATTCTGGATAGAGACATGCACAACGTAGATTTGTCTGCAGTACTTTTTTTTAACGGAGTGGTTAAATGCAAGGCCTATACGACCACTTCTCGGCATTGAACTAGAAATATGAGAGAAACATGGCTATGTCAAGAGATGGCGGTGAACGTTTGATTTGAAAGCCTGTAGATTGTAGGTAGGTAGGAAACACTTGTCAGGGAGGGAATTCCAAAGCTTGCGATACTGCTTTGAAAACGACTATCTATAAATATACCTTTTTAAAGACTTCTTTAATCATCATTTTCTTCGTACTGTAAGCAGTTATTCATTCTATCCGTAATTTGAACTTTATTCGTCTTTCTTTTTTTTTTTTATTCCAACATTTCATGACCGAACATGGCGACGGCACACTCAAGTTATATCAACTTATTTTATGCCGCCACCAACACAGAGACAGGACAATACTAAGTCGTGTAAAGTGCTTTTCCCAAGGGAACAAGATCGGTGGCATGTCAGGACTCGAACCTGGGACCTCTTGGTTCCGAGTCGAGCACTCTGCCGCTATACGCCACACGACCCCAAACTTTATTCGTCTTTCTTCCCTAGGCCTGTGCAAGAAAAAACCGTAGCAATTGACTTTCAATTCTCGGCGAGACATTCTCATCTTGATGTGGCAACGGTGGCGTTTTCTTAAAACACCCGAGGGTTAGAACAAAAAGACTGGGTTTGTCTCATGATGCATGATGAATGTTGTAAAGCCTCTCTAGATCATGGCATGGATTTTCCAATGTCTGTCTGTGCATGTTTGCAGTAAAATCAATGAGAAAGTCAATGTTGTGTGCGAAGATTTACCGCCAAGTCTTCGCGCTTTATTGCTTCTCTCTCTGTGTGCTATTTTTTTTTACTTCCGGGTATGGAAGTATTGTTTTGGGTGGCTGGGCTGCGGGTTTGTGTGTCTGTGTGTCCGAACAGAGTAGGTTGACTGTACGTAAAGTTAGTCAATATTGTGTGCAAAAATTTATCGCCAAGTCTTCGCGCTTTATTGCTTCTCTGTGTGCTTTTTTTTCACTTCCGGGTATGGAAGTATTGTTTCGGGTGGCTTGGCTGCGGGTTTGTTTGTCTGTGTGTCCGGATAGAGTAGGTTGGCTGTATGTAAAGTTAGTCAATATTGTGTGCAAAAATTTATCGCCAAGTCTTCGCGCTTTATTGCTTCTCTCTGCTATTTTTTTTTAACTTCCGGGTATGGAAGTATTGTTTTGGGTGGCTGGGCTGCGGGTTTGTGTGTCTGTGTGTCCGGATAGAGTAGGTTGACTGTACGTAAAGTTAGTCAATGTTGTGTGCAAAGATTTACCGCCAAGTCTTCGCGCTTTATTGCTTCTCTGTGTGCTATTGTTTTTTTACTTCCGGGTATGGAAGTATTGTTTTGGGTAGCTGGGCTGCGGGTTTGTGTGTCTGTGTGTCCGGACAGAGTAGGCTGACTGTACGTGGGTGGGGAGGATTGACAGTCAGAATTACAGGAGGACATTAAACAGCTAGAACTAAGTTATTCGTGTTTCGTTAGTATCAGACTTTGAATAAGTCTCATTAAAAGCTAGTGATGCAGAGCTCATTTCATACAATCTTTAACAAACTCGAAAGGATATTTGTACGGCAGGGGGGATGATGCAAGAGTTCATTATTTCCCGTTGGAAACTACATCCTTACATGTAGAAGGAGTACACTAGTATAGGCCATGTTGATTTGATTATATGGATGACCTATACTCTAGCGTAACATCTATTTTCAACCCTACACTAAAATTCACTACAAATATCATATGCGGATGCTGCTTAGTCAAATATTTGACCTTAAATGACCTGAAGTCAAACTTGACTTTGCCCTTCATGACCCACCATACCCCCTTTGATAATAACAACTGATATTTTACGTTCTTACATAATGTATAGACTTGGCAATACGTTGGGTTTACTGCAGGGGATCCATATCTCAATATCATCAAGTCAAATCTCAGAAGTCATTTCATAATGTATATTTCCGCTCTTGGGAAATACTAGTGATCTAGTGCACTTGTAAAATAGGCAGTGCTAGAAGAGGAAATATAGGAACTTTTCCTCTGGAGAGAAAGGCCGTTTACGCTTCAATTTTGAATCAGTAGTTAAGCTTTAAGCTTCGGCTTATTGTTGACGTGTTTTAGGACGTTTCAAAGTATCGGGCTGTCGTTTTTGTATAGGTAACTCCAGACCGACCCACGAATGTTTTTAACATTTCGTAAAACTGTAAAACATTACAGTACACGAACCGACCTTACTCCCGACCTACTCCCAACCATAGTTGGGGGGAGTTTGGCTAGTGTTCGGGAGGCCATATTTGCCTAGGCCATGTTTATTTGATTATATGGATGACATCCTATGGGAACCTCAAAACTGATGCGAGCGTGCGAATAAAAAAAAGTGTTGCAAAAAAGAATTGCTTTCATCATGAAACCTACGTGGTTTTGGAGGTTGAACAAATGACACAGAGTATGGTGTGGCGAATAATCTACTCTTCAAATTCATTTCTTTACATTTTCGTGTTTTTTTTCGTTTGATTTTGGCATTCTACGACATTGGTATCGTTTTCCAATGTTTTTTTTTAACTTACGGTATTTATTTACTCATTTTTTAACTGTTTTATACGATTTACAGTATGGTTGAAAACTTTTTTTTGGAAACAGCCGAAAATTCATACGCGCGCGGATGTCATCCATATAATTAAATCAACTGAGATACCTTTATTGTACATCCATGCCACGACGGGCTAGGTACAGGTCTAGACCTAACAGACACATAACAAACGTATATAGAAAAGTGGAGACAAAAGATACACTACTTGACTTAGACATACATACATAAGGAACATACAAGGGTACTACATGTTTATACTAGGCTAATACAAAGTGTTCTAGTTACTGAGCTCATACAGAGTGGTGAACTTCTTCTCGCTTTTTTGTACAATGGAAAATGTGGGAGCAGATCATGTTTGTGATACATGGTTTGTCTAGACGCATCAAAAATATAAATCTATCATTTGCACTTAGGTGTTCAAAGTATGGGAACTTCTCTTTGATATGATTAAAAAGGACAGATCTTTCATTAGAATATAAAGAACAGTCTGAAATAAAGTGTTGTTCATCTTCTATTCCATTCATGTTAGGCCACACCGACTTAATTTTATGGATGACAATTTAAAAAAATCCGGCCAAAAATAAAAATGGTACCAAACCACAGGAATACAAAGCTGGTATTGTGAAGCAGTATTGCGGCAGTACATAGCGATGGATACGACAAGCCAGCACATGCTGGCTTTTAGCGGAATTTATGAATCGGCACTGTACGTATTACTGAGTTCTTGGGTCGTGGAGCCTCGGTAGCCTGGGTGCCCGGCTCCGTATTGTCGCTAACTACCATGGACTACCCAGGCCTAGAGCCAAGACAGAGCCTCGGTGGACGTGGTCTTTTTTTTTTGGTTCTTTTTTTTTTTTGGAGAACAGGCGAAAATCAATGCGCGCACGGATGTCATCCATAAAATTAAGTCTGTGTGGCCTTACAGTATTGACAGAGATAGGCCTTACATCCATACATGAGTAATTATCACTCCGTACCAGTAGTGCGGTCGTCAGTAGGCGTATGTACCCTTAGGCAGTTATCGGTGAACAGAGGCACGCACAGGCAACAATATTACATCCCTTAAATCATACAGCACGTCATCTGACAGAAATGGGACAAATCGTCCATGGGCCGAGACCGTTTTTTGTACCACCAATACGGACCAGTGCTACCATAGATTTTTTGAATCTGCAATAACCAATGAGTTTTTACACCAAAAATTACCCTCAAAATCGTAGTTTAAAGGCGATGATGAAAATGTTCTAAAATGGCAGTAAATGTCAGTAACAGACAAATATTATTTTTGAAATTGCTCTGAAACTGCAAACGAATGCATTTAATGTCAAAACATTTCTGACAGTCACCAAACGCTTTCATAATGGCTAGACCCTGCCTACAATACAAAACAAGCAACCGACATCGCATATTTTGCCTCACAGATATCTATATGCTATGGGATAAAATTGATTCAACTTGAAATGACTAGAAAATTGACTTTGAAAACTCAGCTTTGACGTACTGAAATTGTATTATATGCTTAAGCCTTTATGCCTTCAAAGATATTGTGACACATATAATAAATCATATTCCTTTGACAAGATGTCGTCTATATTCAAGATTTATCCCCTGAATGTGTCATTCTACCCCCGTAGCTCCATTATTATTTCATAATTAGTTTATTTACATCAATGTATGCATGTGCCGGTGAAGATAAGTAGTATAATGATTTGCAAATGATCTTGTTTAACAGAAGATGTAGCGCTATAAGCGGCTTTATCTTTGACATAAGGCCAAAGCAAGTCATTATTATGGATGACATCAGCGCGTGCATTAATATTCGCCTGATTTTGGAAAAAAACAAGAAATTTTGTTGCCTCCTGACAGTGGTCAACATGCCGAAAATTGGCAAAGATGTCTATTTCCATGCCGGAAGGTGGATGGCAGATTGTTTATTGTTTATTTGATCGATCTCCATTAGTGCGTACAACAATAATACAACACTAGTCTTCCTGGAGTCGTTTGAATACAAACACTGCATTATACTATACATACATACATACATATACAAGAAGCGAATGTAACTTAAATACAACATGGCAAATAAAATGCAACATAGCAATGAAATGTGACATGGGAAATGAGAATACAACATAGGGTATAAAACTGCTGAGAGGTCAGAGGTCTCAATACAGTTAAGAACAAGTAATTCTATACATCAGTCGTCGCACTACCACCATGATTGCAGAGGTTGGGAAGTGTCCACTTTAGTTTTCAGCCAATCCCTGATATGTTTCTTAAAAGTTGTAGGTGCAGACAATCTGATGTGTTCAGGAAATAAGTTGTAAGTTTTGATGCATCGATACAGGAATGTTCTTTTGGCTGAGGCGGTTTTCGGCTTTGGCAATTTGAAGCCACCTCTGTGTGCTAAGCGTGTGTTATGTTGATGTGTGTCAGTGACTCTTTGTAAACGTTTGTAGATGGATTCTGGTCGCTTGGCCATTAGAAGTTTATTAAACATGGAGAGTGTTCCTGTGTACAATCTGTCATTAACTTTGGGCCATTGTAATATTCAGTGCATATATGTATTGTCCGAGCTGGAGTTGTACTTGGCGTTTAAAACCAATCTGACAGCTTTGTTTTGAATAATTTGAAGTTTGTTCAAATGGGATTGTGGACAGGCCGACAACAAACACGAACAATAATCCAAATGGCTTAGAACAAGTGCTTGTGTGACTGTTTTTAACGTTTCTTTTGTAATGAATTCCCTTGATCTTGTCAATGCAGCTAGTGCGCTTGTCATTTTAGATTGAACTTTTCCAGCGTGTTGACCCCAGGTCAGCTGTTTATCCAACCACATCCCCAGTAGTTTTGCCTGGTTTACCTCTTCTATACTTTTGTTACCCATTGAAAGCTGCAGTTGTGGATTATTTTTGAGTTTGTGGCGGCTGCCCAGGACTATGCATTTGGTTTTGTCCACATTTAACACCAGCCTGTTTGCCTGTACCCAATCCCAGATATGAGTCAGGTCATTCTGGAGGGTGCTCTGCACTTCTGCTATGCTTGAGCCTGACGCTGAAGGGGTGGTATCATCAGCATACATTTCTACGTAACTATGTCTTACAACTGTAGGAAGATCGTTCGTGTATACGCAAAATAATAGCGGGCCCAAACAGCTGCCTTGGGGTACCCCGCTCTTGATTTCACGGTGCGAGGATACACTACCGTTAACAAAAACTGCCTGTGTTCTATTAGTCAGGTAACTTCTAACCCATTTAATTGCAGAGTCAACAAAGCCAAAGCTACCTACCATCTAAATTTCGTCACCCTAACATGTCTAGATCATGAGATATGAAAACCGGAAGTTTAGCTGCAGTACCATAACAAGCCGCTAGGGGGCCCCAAATCTTGTCATTTTGAGGTCTTATCAAGACCTACCCACCTACCAAATATCAAGACAATCCATCAAGGTCTTCTCAAGTTATCGTGTTTACAGACACACAGACACACACGCACACACATACACGAACGCCTCTGAAAACATAACCTTCTTGGCGAAGGTAATAATTATATTATTAAAATACGTCGCCGGTGTGTTTTTTAAACACCACCCTTGTTATATCTTTGTTGTTTTTTTTTCGCCCAGCAGACTCACCAACGCACCAGCCCCAGACTGATTGCCAGGCACGTGCGAGCAACGATGAAAACACACCCGAAGCCACGTACGCCACCATAGCAGGTAAAACGTTTTAAAGAGGAATTTGGAGGACCCAGGGTCCTCCACCAATAAGGAAACTATCCCCTGTGAGGATCTAGTAGCTAAATTGACCCCGCACATCCTCCCAACATCATAAATGGATTATAAGCCACGGGGTGTCTGAACCCGACTGCCAGTGGAAACAATGGGAGCAGACGACAGACAGTGATTTGCATATTACCTGACGTTTGAAGTTTTGAAAAATGTTGTATTTTATCTTCACTAGTTTTTCAACAAAACATTGCCATACAAGGAATGTACAGTTGCAGCAAACCTAAACACAATCCATGTAACATTTACTTGGCAGTTGTTATACACGATAAGGCCCTACAGTTTCCAATTTGAACAATTCCAGCAGAGATGAGCCTCTGTCAAGCT
>NW_017804409.1:638893-653299 GCF_001625305.1 Branchiostoma belcheri
GTCAGAGGTCTCAATACAGTTAAGAACAAGTAATTCTATACATCAGTCGTCGCACTACCACCATGATTGCAGAGGTTGGGAAGTGTCCACTTTAGTTTTCAGCCAATCCCTGATATGTTTCTTAAAAGTTGTAGGTGCAGACAATCTGATGTGTCAGGAAATAAGTTGTAAGTTTTGATGCATTGATACAGGAATGTTCTTTTGGCTGAGGTGGTTTTCGGCTTTGGCAATTTGAAGCCACCTCTGTGTGCTAAGCGTGTGTTATGTTGATGTGTGTCAGTGACTCTTTGTAAACGTTTGTAGATGGATTCTGGTCGCTTGGCCATTAGAAGTTTATTAAACATGGAGAGTGTTCCTGTGTACAATCTGTCATTAACTTTGGGCCATTGTAATATTCGGTGCATATTGTCCGAGCTGGAGTTGTACTTGGCGTTTAAAACCAATCTGACAGCTTTGTTTTGAATAATTTGAAGTTTGTTCAAATGGGATTGTGGACAGGCCGACAACAAACACGAACAATAATCCAAATGGCTTAGAACAAGTGCCTGTGTGACTGTTTTTAACGTTTCTTTTGTAATGAATTCCCTTGATCTTGTCAATGCAGATAACTATGAAGAGAGGAGACAAGAAAAGGCTCTGGTTTAATGTTTTGTTTCTTACTTTGATGCAGTGATATGTGATGCTGGCTGCGTATATGTGATGTTCCCACTGAATCAAAACCATTTGTGCAATGATTGAGTCAAAATTTTAAATTGTAGGAACCTTTCTTTTTGGCCCGCCTTGTTTTTTTTCGCCCGCTCGCATTAGATTTGGAGTCTGTGGATGATGTCATCCATGAAATTTACTTTCTGTGGCCTAATGCCGCAAAGATTCGGCTTCGTGTTCTTTTGGTATAATCTTGATGAAGAGAGGCGTGCGGTAGATTGAAAGCCGCTGAGGATTATGATATGTATGAAGATGTGCCAAAGTGTTTTAATAATATGGCCACAGCAAGTAAATTTCATGGACGACATCCTTCGCAGATTCCAAATCTAATGGGAGCGGGCGAAAAAAAAACAAGGGGGGCAGAAAAAACAAGGTTCCTACATTTTAAAATTGTGACTTAATCATTGTACAAATGGTTTTGATTCAGTGGGAACATCAGATATGTACAGCCCGCATCACATATCACTGCATCAAAGTAAGAAACAAAACATTAATTCAGAGCCTTTTCTTGTCTCCTCTCTTCATAGTTATCTGCCATCCACCCTCCGGCATGGCAACAGACATCTTTGCCCATTTTCGGCATGTTATGACCACTGTCAGAAGGCAACAAATTTTCTTGTTTTTTCCCCCCAAAATCAGACGAAAATTAATGCGCGCGCTGATGTCATCCATTAAACTTACTTGCTGTGACCTAACTCAGTGAAGTTTGCTTCCCTGAAATCCTCACATCCTATTTAATGATAAGCATTATCTCGTCAATGTATAGATTGTGTCAAGACTCCTGGCATTACACATCGTTTTTTAGGCCATGTTGATTTGATTATATGGATGACATCCTCCGGGAACCCCAAAATTGATGCGCGCGTGCGAATAAAAAAAAGTTTTGCAAAAAAAAGTTGTTTTCATTATGAAATCTACGTGGTCATGAGGGTTGAACAAATGGGACGGAATATGGTTTGGCGAATAATCTAGTCTTCAAGTTCATTTCTTTACAATTTCGTCTTTTTTAGTTTGATTTTGGCATTCTACGACATTGGTATGGTTTTTTTTGTAACTTACGGTATATTTTTGCTCATTTTGCAACTGTTTTGTACGATTTACAGTATGGTTGAAAACTTTTTTTTTTTGAAACGGCCGAAAATTCATGCGCGCGTAGATGTCATCCATATAATCAAATCAACATGGCCTTACCCAAGTGCACACATTTCTCACAACAGCCAATCAACAAACCGTTGGTGTCCTCAAAGCACATGGAGCGAGAAATACGATATGATACCTCATTTATTTTCTAATTGCGGTCGTTAGAAATGTAAATCTATCATATACAGGAAAAAACGCGTCCTAGATAGATAATGAATGAATGAAGTGAGGAAAATCGTGTCAAAGGCACTAGGTCGGTGGGGTGGCATGGCAGGGTTCGAACTCGGAATCTCTTGGTTCTGAGACAAGCACTCTACTATTACACCACAAGACCTCACATTGCGGAATGTTAAAGCAGGTTGTCACAAAAGCAACGACCGACAAGGATCTAAAACAGCCTTTGTCGTGACAGAACACCTGAACATGTGTGTGCACCACTATGTATCCAAATTTCCCAAGAGTGCCTTTAGGCCATGTTGACTTGATTATATGGATGACATCCGCGCGCGAATGAATTTTCGGCCGTTTCCAAAAAAAGTTTTCAACCATACTGTAAATCGTACAAAACAGTTGCAAAATGAGCAAAAAATGTACCGTAAGTTGCAAAAAAAATGATACCACTGTCGTAGAATGCCAAAATTAAACCAAAAAAGGCGAAAATGGAAAGAAATGAATTTGAAGAGTAGATTATTCGCCAAACCATATTCTGTGTCATTTGTTCAACCTTCATGACCACGTAGATTTCATAAGGAAAGCAACCTTTTTTTTGTAAAACTTTTTTTTATTCGCACGCGCGCATCAGTTTTGAGGTTCACAGAGGATGTCATCCATATAATCAAATCAACGTGGCCTTAGTTTACGATCGCACGACGATCCTAAGACAAATATGCCCCAGCCCTACACAGTCTCATGTGATCGTGCCTTTCGGTACTCCTATATAGCAGTAAGTTCCCACAGGCATATCAAAGTGCCTCAAAGTGAAGTACTCCACGAGAGAAAAAGTACCCAGCTAAATCTAACTCACATTAAACAGATCTATGGAAATCCACTGTGAGATATAAGCACCCAAACCTTCAATAACACAGACATTGACAGACGTGTATTTGAACTACCTGCAAGCTCGGTGACGTGCCTTAAGCTTGAAAAAGTATCGCACATGGACAGTCGCGGTTTACCGTCGGATACAGCCTGCATTTACGATCCATTTCGGAAAGTAAAGAGGGAAGGTTGTCGGTCACCTTTTTTTGATCTCCTTCTTTGAAGTGTCTCAAACGTGCAATTCCTGACAGTTCCCTGTGGTTGAGTACCGGCACAACTTCCATTTTCTTTGAAAGTACCTAGTAGTTATCATGCTTTCAATCATAGTGAAGTACAGTGAAGTATATGTGGAATAATTCCAACTTGGCCTGCGAAGTTGATCGGTGGCCATGTTGTCCCTGCTTTTGCACACGGCCCAGCTTTTTTTGCACACGGCCCAGCTTTTTTTGCACACGGCCCAGCTTTTTTTGCACACGGCCCAGCTTTTCTTGCACACGGCCCGCGGATCACGTGATCATGACAAACCGCACTTTCCGAGAAGTTACCAGACCCAAGTCTATCACATAATCTTGCCACGCTTTTCCCAATCGATCCGCTTTCTAAGGGTGATACAAGATATTAGACTGAGCCTGTCTGAAACGAAAGGTCCCGGGGCTTCTAGCTAACACAAAGCTGACGCCTTTAGCGCGCTCTCTTTGCTAATAGCATATTCTTCAACGATATCTACGAAACACACCCGTAACTAGGTTGTGATATTATTCCCAGCGTCAGGCACTCAGTGTAGATTAAAGAACGGAGTTATTACCTCCGTGAAAAATGGGGGTATTGTTTCGGTGCATCTCCGTGTGTTTGTGTGTGTGTCTGTGTTTCTACATGAATATTAGATTATGTTGTAATGGATGTGGTTGAGTTGAGTCTGTCCCAGAGTGAGAAAGTAATTAATCACTTCTACATCTGGCAACGCTAGCTGTTTTTTCTCGTTACATGACCTCCTTGACAGTGGGAAAACTGGTGTTTTTCCTTGCACGATAAAGAAAGGATTCCATAAGGAGATTGCAAGCTGGTTATGTGCTTTCTGTTGTTGTCTAGGAAAATGGGGTCCAATTCTCATGAGAGATTTTTAACCCATTTAAGTCGTGACCTGTAAGCACCATGGTTTCATGGAGGTCTGAGACCTCCGAATTCTTATTTCTTATGTTCTGGATTAGGTTGGTCGATGGCGTACAATATAATGACGCAGCAATAAGTGGTGTGCCAAAAGCACAAGTCGTAAAGAGTGGCGTTAAAGTTTTTTTTTTTTTATTTTTTATTTGCAATTCAACATGGATAATACAGGACAGACATGGTGGTGAGGCACTCTAGCTGTAGCTAATTTTAACCTCACCACCAGATATACAGGTATACAGCGACAAAATACAGGACAAAAAACAACAGAGAACAGCAAATGGGTGAAAATGGATCAATAAATGGTAAGGAAGAACATGTTTTGTAGGCTATGTAGGAGTTAATCCAATGCAAACCGTTTAGTATCAATAACGTAAGTTTGGGTGATTGTCAAAATGGCGTTAAAGTTGAGTTAAGGACATGTTCATAATGCATGCATCTAGCGCCGCGTGATCATCCAATCCGATTTTTTCCCAGAGGAAGATTCTCTTCAGTAAGACAAATCATCCGATGAGTTACAATCCTGCTATCCAATTATGTATATCTGCGAAGATCAGCTAACTTGTCATATACAATTACTCCAATATCTGGAACGTTTAGAAAAAGATTTCCTCACGGGCCATCTTTCCATTAGTAAAGAAACCTGCAAGGTGTTTATCTCCCTATTGCTCAGCGATGGGGCCACATTTGTCTTCTTTGAAACGTGCCTGCTTCGGGCTTGAGAATTCCCGTCGGAGTTTGCGCGAGATTGTGATGTTGTGTTCAAAGTCTCGCGAGACGGGACGAGACCTCGAGCGGTAGGGTCTGATCAAAGAGAGGCTAAAGGGGAGGCGTAACAGTTGGTCTTCGTATGTCAATTTATTTCTGGTCACTTTTTTGTGATAGTCCATTTATTAATATGTACTTACAAGCCTTTTGAAACGTGCCTGCTTCGGGTTTGAGAATTCCCGTCGGAGTTCACGCGAGATTGCGAAGAGGGAATTTGATGTTGTGTTCCAAGTCTCGCGAGACGAGACGAGACCTCGAGCGGTAGGATCTGATCAAAGCGAGGCTAAAGGGGAGGAGTCACGGTTGGCTCTCGTATGTCAGTTAATTTCTGGTCACAAAACCCACTTTTATGTGATAGTCCATTTATTAATATGTACTTACAAGCCTTTTGAAACGTGCCTGCTTCGGGCTTGAGAATTCCCGTCGGAGTTTGCGCGAGATTGCGGAGGGGGAATGTGATGTTGTGTTCCAAGTCTCGCGAGACGGGACGAGACGTCTCGTGGCCGGGTCTGATCAAAGCGAGGCTAAAGGGGTGTCACGGTATGTCCATTAATTTCTGGTCACAAGATCCACTTTTATGTGATAGTCCATTTATTAATATGTACTTACAAGCCTTTTGAAACGTGCCTGCTTCGGGCTTGAGAATTCCCGTCGGAGTTTGCGCGAGATTGCGGAGGGGGAATTTGAGGATGTTGTGTTCCAAGTCTCGCGAGACGAGACGAGACCGCGAGCGGTAGGGTCTGATCAAAGCGAGGCTAAAGGGGAGGCGCCACAGTTGGTCCTCGTATGTCAATTTATTTCTGGTCTCAAAACACACTTTTATGTGATAGTCCATTTATTAATATGTACTTACAAGCCTTTTGAATTGTGCCTGCTTCGGGCTTGAGAATTCCCGTCGGAGTTCGCGCGAGATTGCGAAGAGGGAATGTGATGTTGTGTTCCAAGTCTCGCGAGACGCGACGAGACCTCGAGCGGTCGGATCGGGTATGATCGGGTATGATCAAAGCGAGGCTAAAGGGGAGGCGTCACGGTTGGTCTTCGTATGTCAATTTATTTCTGGTCACAAAACCCACCTTTATGTGATAGCCCTTTTATTATGGCTTCACCACTATGTGGTGGACATATTGTTTTTCTTCATGTTTCTTCTTCTTCTCCCCCTCCTCCTTCTCCCCCTCCTCCTTCTCGGACTATTTCGTTAAATGGATTCAATTTCTCTTCATTTTGGGCAAAATAACACGAAATTTGGCATGAAGGTAGGGTGGGAAGTGGAAAATACTCCCAGACGTTTTTTTTTTTCATTATATTCGCTACAGGCTAGAATTGTATTATTTGTTGGTGTTTTTTTTTGCCATTTTCCGACAAAATCTGTACATTTGGGGTCCTGGATTCTATACGGCTATTCACAAGTTATTCCCGGTTTTGTCAACTTGAGTCCACTTTGACCCACTGTTCCAGGGCGATTCCAAGCGACCAGCAAGAGGGGTGTAGTATGCCAGATGTAGGAAATACATTAAAAAAATTTCATTTTTTCTGCATTTACTCAAAAGTCATATTTTTTTTTCATTTTCTGACAAAATACAACGTTTGCTATGGACTATAGTCAAGCAGTATATATATATATATAATGATATATACTGCAACATCAATATAAGAGTATAAACATACTATATGTATAAACCTAGATCAATATAATCGTTTAATCTTATCATACTTCAGAGTAATGAACTTTCCTTACCTTTCATATATCTCCGTGGAATCACAGATTCAGACCTATTTGCATTTTAAGCAGCTCGACTTCGTGCGATTGCCGGCAGTGCTCATCGGAAGAGCTGGCGATTACTTCGGTTCAATTTGCGCTATAATTGAATTAGAAGATACAATCTCGCCCGCAAGTTGATGCTCTTCACATATCGACTTAGTCCGACATTAGCGGCACGGGGAAATGTCCACGGTATTATCGCAATTTCCTGGCTCGACTTTTCCGTGTACTCAATTAAAGTAACACACGGCGTAAGTCCAGAGACTGTTGTACGGGCTTGTAAACATGTCGGTAAGTGTATGGGATCGTGTGGCGTAACGGCAGAGTGCTCGGCTCAGAACCAGGAGGTCCCGGGTTCGAGTCCTGACATGTCACCGACTTTTCCATGTACTCAATTAAAGGAACACACGGTGTAAGTCCAGGGACTGTTGTACCCACTTGTAAACATGTCGGTTAAAGTGGGGTCGTGTGGTGTAATGGCAGAGTGCTCGGCTCAGAACCAGGAGGTCCCAGGTTCGAGTCCTGACATGTCTATGGGGATTGTTTACTTTGATGTCTAACCTTCACTAACGTTAACGTTTCCTCAAAATCCTCATAGAAAATTCAAACTCTGCTAATAATGGATAGATTACGGAGATAACTTTCGGATAACTGTGGGGTCGTGTGGCGTAGCGGCAGAGTGCTCGGCTCAGAACCAGGAGGTCCCGGGTTCGAGTCCTGACATGTCACCGATCTTGTGCCCTTGGGAAAGGCACTTTACACGACTTTCCTCACTTCGCTTAGGTGACAGTGAGTATTGTATTGTCCCCTGTGTTGGTGGTGGGACGCCATTAATATAGGTTGAAAAAAACTTATATTAATGGTGCGACGCCTACCTTGCTGTAATGTGAATGGAATCGAACTTGAGTTAAATTTGAATCAAATTTCAAAAAGTGTATAAAATATTCAGGTTTGGACGGGAGGTTTGGTCATGGTTGGCTAGTTCGGAAGTAGGTCAAGGGTTGGTTGGCAGTCCAAATTGACTCAAATTTAACCCAAATTCGAAGTATGATAAGGAACTTGGACTGATAACGGACTGATGATTTACTATTTATTTTTGTATTATATTTTGATTTGCATTTTGTTTTGATTTTGTATCCGTGACCCCGCCCTCACCCTCGACCTTGTTGAAAAGCGGTCATATGTATGTACCGAACAAGCTTTCGAGTTTAAATAAAGGCTTACTACTACTACTACTACTACTATTCGTATAGAAAGGTATATGATATACGTCTGGTCAGACTGCTCCCAAAATTCAGCCAACCTCGGTCGGCTGGTGTTCGGGAGAATGTTCTGAATGTGTGACAGGGGCTTTACATGACATAAAATCTTAAAACAGATGTTGGGGTGGAGGCTCGAAATGTTTTCTGACTAGACGATGTGTCAATTATCCTCTATGGCTTAGCAAAGTTACAGCTCATATCCCCAGGAGTCTTTTTCGTTGCTTCTCTGTAGCTTTCGTTGTTGTTGAAGATACAATCTAAAGATGATACGACTTCATAGCCTAGTTACCAGACATCATTTTAGCTCTCGAGTCTTTATCCTCTACGCTATTTGGCTAATGACTTCAATCCTCTTCTGTTAACTGTTTTGCCGATTTTGCCTAACTTGCCCCGGGCATCAGCGTTAATGGGCCCTTCGCTAGCTGTAGCTGTATTAAGATTTACCACATTTGTGGAAGGATTGACATAACAGGTGACTATCACCTCTTCAAGATGTCAAACCTGAGACCAGACTGTAAGGTTTGAACCACTCACACCGGGAAGGACCCCTGGTCTTTTCGGTTCAAGGTGTGGCTCTCCTCAAACACGGGACTTCCGGAATGATTTCCTATCCGAGAGGAGGTCCCTAACCGTAGTTAGGTACTCATTTTCACCTTCGTAAAGTGCCTTCCCCAAGGACACAACAATGGGGCCAGGGATTCGAACCCTGAACCTTCGGATTCTGAGTCCACAATCCAAACCACAAGACCATGAAAGTTCATCTGAGTTGATAGACTTCAGAAGAAACATTTGGTATAAAAAACAGACAACTAGTACACATAGAACTACTGATAGCTACTAAGAAATTACTAAAAACTACTGGGTTTGACGTCTTTTTTTAGGACAGAGGAAGACAAAGGATCCCACTTTTTCTGTAATTTGTGGGTTTTCGGATGTTAAGAGGAGAGTAGTTTTCTTTTCATTTGTATATGTGTGAAAGTTTGGGTAGAATTTGGAGGCTACGTCAAAGAGTTCGTTTCGTTCATTGCTATAGAGGGTACAATTTGAGATAATTTACGTAGACAAAAATGACACTGTTCTCCAACTCAAATAAACTAGACTCACCGAAATTTCGAAGCCGGGACGGGGGGCGGTACCAACTTCCGACGAACTTTGACCCAGTACTGACGTCACACACAAAAATCACGTGTCTACAGTACTTGGGTCAGAAAGCTGATGAAGACTTAGAGATTCAGTCGAAAATTCCGATGAGTCTGATTTTTTTGAGTGGAAAACTGTTTGATTGTTGACTACAAAAACACCGTGCCACCTTCGAAGGCCCTTTTATTTTCTCGACTTTCTAATCTGCCTAACTCTTTATCCCCTACCGTTGGTGGTACTATCCATTAGCGTATCGACATCGCTTTAGTTTGCCTTTCCCTGTAATTAAAGCCCTAGATACGAATCTTTCTGGCGTTTCCGCCAGCCGAGATGCTATCCGGGCGTCCCCGGCGCTATACTCATCTCGGAAACCACATCTAGAATCCGCGATAATTCCGTCCCGTATAGTCCTGATGGATTCCCCGTGACGGGAGTGGAAAGTTTTCTCTCCCGGCGCTCTGCTGTATCTCGTGCGGGGATTAATGTACACAATCAGCGCTATCACGCCAGGCAAACGCGGTGTACCTGGCCGTGGGGGTTCCAGTACGTGCTAGTTCGTTTCGTGCGAATGTGCGGTATATAATGACATCCGAAAATCCTTAATTAGCTCCTTACAGTTAGAAAAGAAATTTGCATACTTGCCGCAAATAGAATTGTTCAAACATATTATGACATCCAAGCGCTATGATATAATTGAAATTGTAAATTTGTTCATACATGTTTCAAAAAGAGAGAAGAGATCCTGTAGTTAGATCCTGTAGATAGAGACGTAGCACACGAATGTAACAATTGCTTCTTCTATTGTTGTTACCAAGTTATTTAACTTAAGTGCATTTGGCCCGTGTAGGGCGTGAACATGCAATAAAGTTCATTGTCATTGTCATTGTCATTGACAAACGCAAATGTTCCTCCCGTGAATAGTTTCATCAGGTTGGTAAGACACTGAGTAAAGAGACGCTTTTTATACACAACCAAGTCTTTTTCTTCAGCCGACGTTTCGGTGACCGTCTGTCACCTTCCTCAGGGCAATTCTGACTGGTTCACATTGCACTGCAGCACAGGTGTCGCTGCTGCAGATGCATTCCCAAATGTACAATATTTACATGTCTACACATATGCGTAGACCTTGAAATTGGCCTACATAAGCAGATATGGTAGTTGAACATGACAATAATTCATGGAATGTATCGTACTGTGTACCAGATTGGGTGAATTTTGTCTTAGTAGTATGCTAGAGGCTTTGGAAAAGTGGCTTAGACAATCTACAAACATGTGTCACAATAAGCATGACCTATCGTTCACTTACAACAAGAGAAACATATTTTCCCATTATCCGACCAAATATCCACATATTTTTTTCCTGAACGGCGTCTTCCCACGCTGTCCCTGACTGTATTCCACGAAATCTGTCTTCCCGTCTTTAATCAAATTGCAGATGCCCATAGGAACGTGGCAAATCTGATCCATCGCACCTCCGCGCGTTCATGCCATACGGACGATTCATTTTCCTTTCCGGAGTCGATATTAAATGGAATCTTTAAGTCACATCGCGTCCAATGAGAGCACACACCTCCCCTTGGCAGGGCTCGAAATTCATTTTTGGCGACGTCTCAGGGAGGAGCCTAATGGTACAGTATTGTGTGAAGTTTGCAAGAATTCTAGGAATGGTACAGGCATTTTGTCCACAGGAATGGAATGTCCACAGGCATGTCTCTATATCTGACCCACATCTATGCCCACATTCCTGGAAACCCTTGGGAAGACATGTCTGCCCCGGATGGCCCTACTTTCTGTGACCCCGGGGCTCGTTCACTATACACTTAGAGAAGAAGTGCACTGTATCTGTCTAGACTTAACAGGTACCAAGTCTTCCTCAAAATCATGAAATGATGGCAGTGCCATGCAAACAATAACCCTAACAGCAACCACCGTCGCCATGGCAATGTATGTTTTCATTGCCAGTCTTGTTGGGAATAGGTGCACTGGTGCACCCAACCTAAAAAATTAGGTGCACAAAAAAATTGTTGGGTGCACCATATAAAACAAAACCTAATTACAGATCTTACTGCTCCTCTTCTGAGCTTGAATCTGAAATAGGGGTTAACTTATAACAAAGATTTTATTATTTTTCTGAGACTTAGACTAGTGCCAAGAATATCTACATTTGATATGTACAAAAATACCTACAAAAATATTTGGGTGCACTGGTGCGCCCACAGACAAGAATTGGATGCACAGCTCCAATTTTGGGTGCACTAAGGTGCACATGCACCCAGTATTTCGAGCCCTGCCGGCTCCGGTGATATATTTGATGTTCCGCATTTACTCGTGTAGGGGAATATTGGATAATGCTTGAAGAATCGGGTTCTAGGAACCCAAGTGGGTGCCACTGAGGATTATGACTTGCTACGTACACTCAACGTACGGCGTAAAGATTTTTCCATGAAGCGTTATGACCAGCACATACAAGAACAGTTTTTCACTATTACTAAATGAGGCGTAGATGCCGTTATCTTTTTTCTTTTTTTTTAATTCATATATCAAAACATACAAACATATAATATAATATCAATAAAAATAATCATAATAGTAACAATAATACTCATAATCATAGTAATAACTGATCATAATAATTATTCATAATTGGACTTATAACTTATCATAATAATGCCGTAACTGATCATAATAGATGCTGTAATCTTAAAGACCTATAAAGATCTGAAACCTGTTTAGTTTTAATCGTTTTTAGTTTTCTACACGTATTGAATTGAATTTGAGTTAAATTTGAGTCAATTTCGACTGCCAACCACGCCCCGACGTACTCCCGACCACCAGCCAACTACCGTCCAACCATGGTCCAACCTCCCGTCCACACCCAAATGTTTTAATCACGTTGAAAGCCCAACAGTAGCCGACCTGGCCGAACACCAACAGACCTTGCTTTCAACCTACTCCTAACCATGGTTGGTGGAAGTTATAGTGTCAGGGAGGCCGTATCCAGCTATGTGTGACAGGGGCTTCAGTAATTTCGCATGCACTGAATGCAGAATAAATAAATATGAGTGATGATTAGAATTGTCTAATGGGGAGAAGTTGATTTGATTAGAAACATGCACACTGGGAGATAATGACATCACGAGGATGATACATCACCATTATTAAAAAGAAGGAAAAAAGACGTTAGAAAATCGTTAAAAGACTTCCTTCATTAAAACCCTTCCCTAAATTGATTCACCGGTAAACTGCAATCGCTTGGATGAAGCCATCCCGGCGGCCGCTAGCCAACCCTCCCCCCGTATTTGTCATGTACTTCTTTCCCTTCCATAAGCACAAGGGGTAACCTCGGAGGTTAATTGTTCACTCCCTTTCTATTTTCCCCTTCACCCTCGCGAAATGAATTATGTCCAAATGACAAGAATGATGTATTGTTGGTGAGCCTGGCTGGCCGGGTTGATAAAAGCTGTTCCAGCGGTAGCGGACGTGAAACGCCGCCGCTTACCCGAGCACAGAGACTCCCGGGCTCTTCGCGTAGCCAATCGGAAATGGATGCATGACATACACCAGCGGTTGCCAATCCGATATGTGCTACTAAACATCGTGAATAAGTATGAGGACGCCGGGCGTTCATATATAAATACAAGGCCTGTGCGCGAATCGGTAAGGGGGTATAGCAGAACAGAAGCGGCCAGCGAGAGCTACAGAAGCCGCTCCACCGCCTCGTACCGCCTGGCATCATTCTCCTCATCAGTAGGACCTCAGGTAATGTTTTACGTATCGATGGAACAGCTATACTGTTATTTGTGACGGAAGCCTTCAGAGTTTAAAGCCCAGTGCGTTGTTGTGGCTTGAATGGTCGATGGTTCCTTGACGTGTGATTACTTGAAGATTAAGAGTTGAGGCTCGGAGGGGAGTTGGAGGAGGTACGGGTGTGTTGTGGCTACGGTGGTGACTGTTAGGAACTAGGGGAACATTGTGTGAATCCGGCTGGCCTGTATGTACAGTGTAGAACAGACTAAAACGATTGGTTGTATTGTGTTCTGTTTTACATTTGGGACCCTGTGTGAATTCGTCTGGTCTGTATGTACAGTGTAGAACAGACTAAAACGATTGGTTGTATTGTGTTCTGTTTTACATTTGGGACCCTGTGTGAATTCGTCTGGTCTGTATGTACAGTGTAGAACAGAATAAAACGGTTGGTTCTATCGTGTTCTGTTTTACATTTGGGACTGTTAGGTACTAGAGAAACCCTGTGTGAATCAAGTACAATGTAGAACATGTACAGACTGAAACGTTATGTTCTATTGTGTTCTGTTTCACACTTGGAACTGTTGGGTACTAGGGAAACCCTGTGTGAATCCGGCTGGTCTATATGTACAGTGTAAAACAGACTGAAACTGTTCGTTCTATTGTGTTCTGTTTTACATTTGGGACTGTTAGGTACTGGGGAACCCATGTGTGAATCCGGCTGGTCTATATGTACAGTGTAGAACAGACTGAAACTGTTCGTTCTATTGTGTTCTGTTTTAAATTTGGGACTGTTAGGGACTAGCGAAACACTGTGTGAATCCGGCTGGTCTGTATCCATACAGTGTAAAACAGACTGAAACTGTTCGTTCTATTGTGTTCTGTTTTACATTTGGGACTGTTAGGTACTAGCGATCCCCTATGTGAATCCGGATGTCTGTACAGTGTAGAACAGTCTGAAACGGTTTGTTCTATTGTGTTCTGTTTCACACTTGGAACTGTTAGGTACTAGAGAAACCCTGTGTGAATCCGGCTGGTCTATATGTGCAGTGTAGAACAGACTGAAACGGTTTGTTCTATTATATTTTAAACTCCTGAAAACCTGAATAGACCACGTACCCGAAACGGTGATTAATTGCAATAGACCGTTCGAATAATGAATCATCATTCTAGGATATGCTTGATATGATTCTTGAATATGCTTTTAAACCCATATTGTTCTTTTATATGGCAAGGACGATTCTTTGTATTTGTAAGTTGTGTTTGTTTTGTTTTTGTTTGCATCTATATAGCCTAAAATTTAAAAAAATTCAGTCAGCCTTATTAGTTGGCTAAAATGTGGTTTAGCATGTACTATTTTCTCTCAATAACCAATTATTATCATTATTATTATATCATTTCGTACGTTTTTTTTCAATGTCCATTAAATTGTATTTATTGATTACGAACTCCAAATATTTGACTCAACTTGGGAACTCAAATACCCCTACATTAGCAAAGGTCCTGGTCAGATGAAATACATATTAATTTAGTGGTCTAATATATCGTTTTGCATATCAACTAAATGAATGTGTATACTACCAGATATTACAGCAGAAAATATACTAATAGTTTTGTATAGTACTAGTATTTAGCCTCTACCAGGCACCGCGGATCGCTGGAAAAATAGTAGAAATTGACCGAAAT
>NW_017804409.1:653319-655283 GCF_001625305.1 Branchiostoma belcheri
CTTCTCTGGTATGCTATCCCTTTATTTCGGCCAATTTCTACTATTTTTCCAGCGATCCGCGGCGCCTGGTAGAGGCTACTAGTATTATCTCTACATAGCAATAGCGTTCCAACAACTACCAAGACTTGCGAACGGAATCGAATTGATGAATTCCGTGCTTGGCTTTTAAGAGAACAGTGAAGATGGGTTGTTTTTCAATCATCCATTGTCAGAATCGATTTATCGAAGTCAGGTTCAATGTTCTGTGCCTGTGTATTAGTGTCCATACACTATTCATGCTCCACGTCTCTGAACCCAACTCTCTGCGTGTGAGAGTCACTGAGAAAAGATAGCGGCTGCTGGCTGAAACGTCTGGAAATTTATTTTTACTTATTTTGTCTACCTGGGTGTCTATCCTTTCGGCCACAGCAAGTAAATTTTATGTATGACATCCTCCACAGACTCCAAACCTAATGCGAGCGGGCGAAAAAAAGAGAGAGAGAATTTATTCGGTTGCTTGACTTATTTTGTCTACCTGGATGTCTATCCTTTTTCTAGGCCACAGCAGGTAAATTTTATGGATGACATCCTCCGCAGACTCCAAACCTAATGCGAGCGGGCGAAAAAAAATAGAGAATTTATCCAGTTGCTTGACTTATTTTGTGTACCTGGATGTTTTATCCTTTAGGCCACAGCAAGGAAATTGTATGGATGACATCCTCCGCAGACTCCAAATTTAATGCGAGCGGGCGAAAAAAATAGAGAATTTATCCAGTTGCTTGATTTATTTTGTCTACCCGGATGTCTATCCTTTTGGCCACAGTAAGTAAATTTTATGGATGACATCATCCGCATACTCCAAATCTAATGCGAGCGGGTGAAAAAAACAAGGTTCCTACATTTTTAACTCAATCATTGTACAAATAGTTTTGATTCGGTGGGAACATGACATATACACAGCCAACATCACATATCACTGCATCAAAGAAAGAAACAAACCATTAAATCAGAGCCTTTTCTTGTCTCCTCTCTTCATAGTTATCTGCCATCCACCTTCCGGCATGGCAACAGAGATCTTTGCCGATTTTTGGCATGTTGACCACTGTCAGAAGGCAACAAAATTTCTTGCTTTTTTTTTTCAAAAAATCAGGTGAAAATTAATGCGCGCGCTGATGTCATCCATAAAAATTACTTGCTGTGACCTTAGCTTGTATATTCCCATCTTCTAGGTACCACACTGCAAAATCCATCTGCCCACATGTTTAATCATCAAGTGATGCTTCAGGTTTTGATACATTCATGTAAAGGATTCATTGTGAGATAGTATTCAGTCAAAGCCTGGGACGAAAGAGACACTTTTTCTTGTCTATGATAGGTAGACAGGTAATGTTAGCTGCGTAGCAAGATACATTTGTAGCAGGTAGTATCTGCGTTCGGCTCTGCCTATGGGGAAGACTGTACCATTGTGGTGGTAGAGCCATCCCTCACACTAAGTGAGACATCATTTTCTTTCCCGCTGTCCCTTTCTCATTTGCCCTCAAAAGAATCTATTGATGACCGGAGTCCTTTTTACCCGAGATGATACAAAGCCGCAACTGTGCAGGACCTCATCTTGACAGCACCATTCCGTTAGGCCATGTTGATTTGGTTATATAGATGACATCCACGCGCGCTTGAATTTTTCGTTTGTTGCCATAAAAAAATTTCGACCATACTGTAAATTGTTCAAATAAGCTTCACAATGAGCAAGTATGTGCCATAAATTCCAGGAAGAATATTGAACAACGATACTAATGTCGTAGAATGCCAAAATCGATTCCAAAGGAAAAGAATATAATAATAATGATAATAATAATGATAATGATAATGATAATGATAATAATAATAATAATAATAATAATAATAATAATAATAATAATAATAATAATAATAATAATAATAATAATAATAATAATAATAATAATAATAATAATAATAATAATAAT
>NW_017804409.1:655539-656625 GCF_001625305.1 Branchiostoma belcheri
TTTCAAACACTTGGAAACATGTGAAGATATGAAGAGTCTATTATTCGCCATATACCATACTCTGTGTGTTTAGTCATTTGTTAAACCTTCATGACCACGTAGATTTCATAATGAAGGCAACTTGTTTTTGCAAAACTTATTATTTTTTATTTGCACGCTCGCATCAGCTTTTGAGGTTCCCAGAGGATGCCATCCATATAATCAGATCAACATGGCCTAACTTCTTTTTAGGGTACGTGTCACATTAGCCGGGTCCTCGCGTCATCCCTGAATAGTGGGTCTATCAAGAGGGGAAATAAGTTTATTGATTTTTCAGGATCAAGGCCACTTTTTTTGTTGGAGATGTGATCAGAGGGTCTCCGTCGGTTTATCTGTTGCTATGGAAGGGCCAGCTTGTTCATCGATCCAGTTGTTCTGCTTATTATCACGCTTAGTGGGCTTCGGGTTAGCCTCCACCAGGCCTTTCTATGGGAATATGGATCGTAGAATTCGGAAAAAAAAGAAGAAGAACTTTATTGCACGACAATATTGCACATGGTACACTGTATGGCAAACTACATAAAGAGAGTAGCAAACAATAAAATGTGTTGTACAAGACCTAATGTCGAATAAACCAACAAATCTACATCATAATTCAAATAATAAGAGATAGCAGAAGTCTTTGATAAAGTGTAACAATCGAGTGGGCTAATCACAAGTTTCAGTATTTTTTCTAATAACAAAGCATTCCTTTATACCTATCTACCTATTTTTGCGTTGTGGGGACCATTACATGTAAAGATATATTCAAATCTGTCTCTAACATCGAGACTCTTGAAATCTATTGTACTTGATTCGAGAAATGTAAATAGCTTGTTACGTATAGCATCATATTTAGTACATTCCATAACAAAATGAAATTCATTTTCTATATGCTTTGGACAAAATGGACAGAACCTTTGGTCAGGGCACTCAGGGGCTATATTGTAATATCTACCTGTTTCAATATTCAATTTATGGCTAAAAGAGAGTAAAATTAGTCAAGGGAGTCCGGCCGCGGGGAGGTAGTTTCTTTCCCTCCGAACTGCGCGGCCAGTCAAACCTACA
>NW_017804409.1:656915-826702 GCF_001625305.1 Branchiostoma belcheri
TTATGCAGAATGTGGGTCTATCATTATCCACTTCAAAGAAGAAGTCACATCTCATTTTAGCTAGCGTAGTAGTATAAGTTTTTCCTATACAGTATTTGTCTGTCTTCTATTATTGTATTGTACCGAATAGTATCTTTGACTGTAAAAGCAATTAGCCCTGGGGTATGATTGTGCAAATTTATATTATTTTATATTATATTTATATTATATTATATTATATTATATTATATTATATTATATTATATTATATTATATTAGATTAGATTAGATTAGATTAGATTAGATTAGATTAGATTAGATTAGATTAGATTAGATTAGATTAGATTAGATTATATTATATTATATTATATTATATTATATTATATTATATTATATTCCTTGCTTATTTTTAAATATCATAAATATTCTTTACATTTATCTGCCTTCAAATCTTTTGTTTCCTATATTTACAAACTGGAATAGAATATTGCCTACAGGCAAACTACATAAACATAGGGGTAAGTGAGGAAATTTTAATACAGTATTAATACAGTACAAATAATAATCATGGTACAAAAAGTGGACCTTTGAGCCTTCCGAACCCCCAATGGCTACGGGCATGGTTTTTTGCAGCCACCAAAAGATGTTCTTGGAGATTAGGCCACAGCAAGTAATTTTCATGGATGACATCAGCGCTGACATTTCGCCTGATTTTGAAAAAAAACAAGAAATTTTGTTGCCTTCTGACAGTGGTAAACATGCCGAAAATGGGCAAAGATGTCTGTTGCCATGCCGGAAGGTGGATGACAGATAACTATGAAGAGAGGAGACAAGAAAAGGCTCTGATTTAATGTTTTGTTTCTCACTTTGATGCAGTGATATGTGATGCTGGCTGTGTATATGTGATGTTCCCACTGAATCAAAACCATTTGTGCAATGATTGAGACAAAATTTTAAAAAATGTAGGAACCTTGTTTTTTTTCTGCCCGCGTTGTTTTTTTTTCGCCCGCTCGCATTAGATTAGGAGTCTGCGGAGGATGTCATCCATAAAATTTACTTGCCGTGGCCTTATGATTCCCATACATGAGACGACGCTGGAAGGGTCTGGTTGGGCTAGATTCTACGTCTATGGTTGGGCATGGTTAGTGTTGAAGCATAAACTATAGCATCGCATGCAAGTCTGAGCTCAGGCCGCCAGGTACTCAAGATACGTAAGGCCACACCAAGTAAATTTTATGAATGACGTCCTTTGGAGACCCTAAATCTAATGCGAGAGGGCGAAAAACAACAAGAAGGGCCCTGAAAAACAAGATGCATAGAATAGAAATATACTAAGAGACGACAACTGTTAGGACACAAATTGAATGAGGTGACACAGTGTAACAAGCAAGAAGTCTTTTATTCATCATCAAAACAGCAATAAATCAGGTGGAACAGCAGTTGTCGTCCTGTCCTGTTTCTTTCATCACATTTTTGCAGGCCTGCAGAAACAAAGCATGTGCTCTTTACCCATTTCGCGTTACGGGGTTCACGTCAATCTATGGCACTGTCGTGACTCTTTGGTCATAGTTACAGGAAGCGGAATTTCTTGTGTTTTTTTTTTGCTAGGAACAGGCCAAAATCAATGCGCGCGCGAACGTCATCCATAAAATATACTTGCTGTGGCCTAATTACAAAATAAATCATACAACTAAATAAATGCTGTAAAAGGTCAGACGTTTACGATAGCTTCCTCTATCTGTCATACGTGCGTGAGAAGTGTGTGCAGCCGCCTGATTTATTCTGTATTCCGTGATGCTCTGACTGGAATTCTATCCCTCATATCGACCTAGAATTCAAGATAGTGGCAGAAACACATGCATGAAATGTATTGTTGCTGATATAATAGACTTAATGGCTAACAAAATAAATGGTGCGTGTAGTTATAAGGTTTATTAATCTCCAAGCAGATCTTTCGGCGGTCGCAAAGACCAATTTATTTTATTTTATTCACATTTATTTTTCGAGGATTGGGCAAAAAGTTATAAAACCTATCTCAGCCCTCTCCTCACACATAAAAGGAAACAATAAAAAGATAATAATAAGAAGAAGAACAAATGACAAAGGTACATAATGAGCTGGTGTACAAAATCAATCAACTAAATCAAACGAAACGTCCTGTCTGCTAAGACCAATTGGCAAGACAGTATCTATTTTTACAATCATTACAATGGGTCCACATTTTATCTAAAGGTCCAAGATATTTTTCTTTAAAAGATGGACTGATTCGTGTCACCAGCGGGGCTGGAATCGTAGGAAAACTGCTCACTTTGTCATTGAAAAAAAGTTATCTCTGATTTTTTTTAATTTGAAATCCTCTAAAAAATGCAGGAAATGCCATTTCAGAAGGTTCATTTTTCAAAATTTTCCAGACTGTAACCCAAGGGTGGGGAAACCGTAACTGTCTGGCCAATGGATACTGCCTGGCCAATTTGATTTTATTTTATTTTTTTATTTTATTGAAATTGAAACAATGCAATACACGCAGAACAGAGGCAGCTGTTGCTGGTGTTGTGTCCCGCACATAGAAACGTATACTGGACAGACAATACTCATTTTCACTTGAGTCTAGTGGGGAAAGTCGTGTTAAGTGCCTTTCCCAATTCTCTCTTAGTTTGCAGCCACCAAAATATCTGCTTGGAGATTATGGACATCATGCCATAAACTGTTGCCCTGACAGAGAATTTAAATGCCAGCCATTTCATGGCACATCAGGGCTTATAATGATATAGCCAGTTATGATATTTATTCTTTCCTGCCGTTGTTATGTTTATTGACATCTCAATTTAAAAAAAAACGGGCAGAAGATGCCTACGTTTTATTAATAACAATAAACCTATTTGCCATCTGTTTCGCAGTAAACGGGTTCGATACAGATCATTTGTCTTCCTATAACACCAATGATTGTCCATTGATTGAAATGCCAACAGTGTGTCTCTTGTAGAACAGTATGAATTGGCTTAGCTGGTCAGTTTAACAATGCCCTATACGGTCCGAAATTGAGAAGAATGGTTGGTGTGCTGTTGGAGTGATACAGATCTCTGCAGCCCGGTTTTCGCACGTTATCTGCCAGCGCCAGACACTTAGATCGATCCGCGCTTTGTGTCGCAACCTGGTCCGGTAAGCCCGGCCATCGCCGCAAAATAACCTGTAACTTTATATAAAAAGCTGTTAAACCTTTTCTGCTTGCTCAACGGAATTTGTTAAATTTGATAAATTCAATTTCATTCTAGTAATAATAACCCTTACTGTGTACAAATAGGTAAATATATCAAAGAATGTTTAGACCTTAGATCAAGTAGTACAAGTTGATTAATCTATTGTTTTGTACGTAGGTCAGTTTTGTTATACCCACGTTTCTGTATGTATGTTAACATGTAGTTAAGGACTTTACGAAAGTCGCTGTATTTTTGTTAGTGTCAATTAAGTTTCTTTATAATAATGTACATGAGTTCTACAATTTATCCCAGTTTCTCTAAACTTACAGACAAAGAAAAAAACTATTCTTCTTTTATTAACTACCCAAAACCCACAAAGTTTGGAAAACGTCTTCCATGGTTTACAAAAGAGAAGTCAAACCCTTCACTTCTGACATAGTTTTAGACAGTTACCTTTTATTATGTAGATTTTGAAGTTACTTTGTACTCTGTTTCAATGTTCTTTTATCTTTGTTATTTGCAATTAGCAGGAATTAGCAGGAACTTATCATGATAACGTACGTCACAGATCCACCCTTACAAAGTTAAGAATCAGTTGTCACAAATTGCGAATTAAATCAGGAAGACATAACCGCACTCCTATAGAGCAAAGAATCTGCCAATTTTGTAGTTTAGGTAAAGTAGAAGACGAAGTTCATTTTACCATAGATTGCCCTTTGAATGCTGGTGATAGAATCATTCTTTTTAGTTATGTGTTAAGTATATTTGAGTAGTACAGCTTTCATATTCCTTACAGTCTTCGACAAACCTACTCTAACTAATTATACAGCCTACTATATTTTCACTATCACTAAGAAACGAGAGGACATCGAATGTACTAGAGTATATTAGAAGTTTATGACTGTGAACATGTATCCTGTATTAAGCTCAGAGCTAAAATGTACAATAAAGATCTTCATTCATTCATTCATTTATTTTTGTTAGAAAAAGTCAGATACCTCTACCCACATATAAATTGGTAGGTTTTCCATACGCAGTCTATGTGTGTGCTTGCATACTGTAATTTAACAAGTTTCAGACGGCTGCTTTGATGTGTAAACGCGCTGAGTTGAATGGCGCGGTGAGAGGTTTTAGGCAGCCATTCTCTGCTTTGATGTCTAGACAATAAAACGGAAACAACATTAGATAGCTGTTTCCCATAAAGCAAAGGAATTGGGCTAAGAAGCCTATCATTCCACAGCCTCCTACTCCTAGCTACTCTTGCACGCTTTCTTTTATTTTCTGTTTCTGTTATATATGTCCATTTTATGGCGACATCAGAAAACAATTATTTAGCACCGTGTCCAAAATGCTCCCTTACTTCCCCACCATTCCCTACCACAAAAAAACAATTTTACTACTAAAATCAAAGAACCCACATATTATAAAAGAAGTGGGTAAATTCGTCTTCCATTGCCTAAAAAGAATAAATCAAACCCAGTAAAACTAGTACCATGTATGTTGTAGAATGTAGTATAGACGTAGATATAGTCTCTCATATGCTAGACGTAGATATAGTCTCACATACCACTGTATTTTCTTTCTTTTGTTGTTTGTAACTGCAATTAGCCCTCGGGCAAGTATTTGCAATAAACTTTCTTATATGTTGGGCCTGTCTTTTTCAACGTTTTCCTAGACTGGGACCTGTTTTTTCTGGATCGAGTATTTTTTTAGTTTCTCGAAATCCTGAATTCACACCTCGTAATGTCACTATTCTTCAGCGTCACTTATGAATTTTGACAATAGAAGTTAGATGTCACTGGGAACGTCCAGAATTTATCTCCGTAATTTATAAGTTCATTTCATTTCATTTATTTATCCATGGGCAGCATATCGCCAATGGCGGTTTTCAACGCTCCCTGCACAGAACAATAATAACAGAAAAAGTATAAACTAACTTAGGTACAATCATAATCGTCATAATAATAAAAGAAACAGAACAAACTAATAACGTACAAAAAACTAAATAAATATGACAAATGATGTAAATGATATTGATAATGGAACTGAATTCGCATATCAATTTTTATGAACAAAATGCAAAATTAACAACAAAGAAATCATATTAACTGCAAAGTGATGAAAAGGTTTCTTTATAATAATGTACATGAGTCGTCTATTCAAACTTCTACAATGTATCCCAATTATTTCTCTAAACTTACAGACAAAGAAACTATTCTTCTTTCAAGTACCCAAAAAAGTTTGAATTTTCTATGACTATTCTTTACCCGGATGCCTAACCTTTACCAAAAAGACGTGTGTCAACGTTTACCATTCAAATGCCGCTCGCACCGGCGTGCACTTGTACAATGACTTACATCATCCATACACATGAAAGGCCCCCGCCTATGTCTGCTACAGATGTGCCTTCCCACGGAACATTTACTGATTTATTGAATTCCAATCCACATCCAGCAGATTTTCTATATGAATCACATAGGTGATAATTATAACGCGTTTACCAACATCGATGCATATTCGTCATAACTAACCTCCCTGATATATGCATCTGGGCCCGTTTGTACTATAGACATATTTTAAACTATTGTTATTATATGTATTTTTACATCTGTATGTTTGCCTTTCTTAGCAAAGCAAGTTTGCCTTTCTATGAGCGAGTGATGCCTGAAAAGAAATAAAGAATAAAAAAAGTTCAAATGCGGCTCGCACTAGCATGCACATATACAATGATCACCATACATACACATGAAAGGCCCTCCGCCTATGTCTGCTACAGATGTGCCTTCCCACGGAACATTTACTGATTTATTGAATTCCAATCCACATCCAGCAGATTTTCTATGAATCAGAGAGGTGATAATTATAACGCGTTTACCAACATCGATGCATATTCGTCATAACTAACCTCCCTGATATATGCATCTGGGCCCGTTTGTACTCATAGACATATTTTAAACTATTGTTATTATATGTATTTTTACATCTGTATGTTTGCCTTTCTATGAGCGAGTGATGCCTGAAAAGAAATAAAGAATAAAGAAGTTCAAATGCCACTCGCACTAGCATACACATGTACAATGACTTATCATACATACACATGAAAGGCCCTCCGCCTATGTCTGCTACAGATGTGCCTTCCCACGTAACATTTTACTGATTTATTGAATTCCAATCCTCTTCCAGCAGATTTTCTATGAATCATAGAGGTGATAATTATAACGCGTTTACCAACATCGATGCATATTCGTCATACCTAACCTCCCTGGCTCTTGCAGCGTTCCCCCGGGAATTTTTCTGAGCCGTACGCATCACGAGCTAACCATTTTCATCCCCGATTCAATAGACTAGGAAATATCCTGCTGTGCCAACATCCGACCTAAATAGTTCTGGCTCCAACAGTTAGCGTACTCGGGGGAAATGGCAGCCGACCTAAGGCCACAGTAAGTAATTTTTATGGATGACATCAGCGCACGCATTAATTTTCGCCTGCTGATTTTCGGGAAAAAACAAGAAATTTTGTTGCCTTCTAACAGTGGTCAATATGTCGAAAATGGGCAAAGATGTCTGTTGCCATGCCAGAAGGTGGATGGCAGATAACTATGAAGAGAGGAGACAAGAAAAGGCTCTGATTTAATGTTTCGTTTCTTACTTTGATGCAGTGATATGTGATGCTGGCTGTGTATATGTGATGGTCCCACTGAATCAAAACCATTTGTACAATGATGGAGTCAAAATTTTAAAATGTAGGAACCTTGTGTTTTTTCGGCCCGCCTTGTCTTTTTTCCTCCCGCTCGCGTTAGATTTGGAGTCTGCGGAGGATGTCATCCATAAAATTTACTTGCTGTGGCCTAAAGCCAACCTGAGCGGAATAAATCCTTGCTAGCGCCATGATGTTTTTAAATTTGATTATATCCCATCAGCGAGTTGTGTATATGCACGTTAACTTCTACATAATGATCATAACTTTTATTTTATATCCCTTTTCTCCAGCTGCAATGAAATCGATAATCTTAACGATTCCATTGAAGCAATTTATCAATGCTTGAAGGATATAACCAGTCGAATTAATTGCAGTAGTTTTGATGCTAATATATGGACAATGCATTGATGGGCTCATACGTTGCTGCACATTATATGACTGCTGTCCTCGCTCCTTTACGTCGTTCTTATAAGGGACACATATATAAAACGAATTTCATTTTGTTATGGAATGTACCAAATATGATGTTTTACGTAATGCCCTATTTACATTTCTCGAATCAAATACAATAGATTTCAAGAGTCTCGATGTTGGAGACAGATTTGAATATATCTTTACATGTAATGGTCCCCACAATGCGAAAATAGGTAGATATATAAAGGACTGATTTGTTATTAGAAAAAATTCCGAAACTTGTGATTAGCCCACTCGATTGTTACACTTTATCAAAAACTTCTGCTATCCCTTATTATTTGAATAATTATGATTTAGATTTGTTAGGTTTTATTTGACATTAGGTCTTATTCAACACACTTATTTTATTGTTTGTTACTCTCTTTATGTAGTTTGCCATACATTGTACCATGTGCAATTGTCGTGCAATAAAGTTCTTCTTCTATAAAACGTAGATTTAGAAACCTATTGATATACATTTACAACGTTTCTTGTGTAATCTTGAAAAATTGCTGCAAAGTTTCTGGCTGTAAGAGAAAGCCCATTATCTAGGCGATACATTTTCTTGTTTGTGACAGTTGCACAGTCGAATACGTGAGCAGTAGTGAGACCAACCATTACTCAAAAGCTACAGTTTGATACAAGATCAATAGTGACTACACGACAGGAAAATTCGTCCTCAGGAGACCGACTTCCATCTGAATCCCATGCCTTTAGGACAGACAGTATTCTGGTTTTTAAATATAGTCGGCATGACTTAGATCTGGGCTCTGAGAACTCAGCAACTCAACAAGAACCGTGACAAATGGAAGCCCCTTTCATTCATATCTGCCACCCCTTTGACATTTTGCCTACTGCAAAGGGAATGGAGGAGACCGAAACGGCAAAATGCCAACCAAGACGTTACTTGGAAGAGCATTTTCCCGGATCACTTCCGCTATAACAATTTGGGTAGTTTACCTTTCTAAGCTCTTCTTGTAGAAAGGCGTCTAAGCGTTGCAGATTTTAACATTCCTACCAATTATATTAACAGAGACACATGTCACAAAATTATTGGTGAATTATTTTTGTGTTTTTGAGTTGGAGAACAGTTTAATTTCCATTAAGTGACACATCTACATTACTACAAGATATGAAACATTCATAAACAAAAAGCAATATCCTTATTTTGACTTGTTAGATGACATGGGGAAAGGAACGATTTGACTTCTAACATTCATGCAATTTTATATAGCTAAGTCCGCATTATTACTAATTATGATAATTACAAGATGATATTTTATTACAGGAGGTATTTGTTAAATATGATGAAGTATCTCAGAAGATTATCGCAGAAATGAATCTAAAATATAAGATGATTATGACAACGACTACGTTAGCATCGTGGAAAGGTTAGCAGCCACGAGGCAATCCATTTACTTTACGGTGAGGAAAGGTTTCACCCACCGCCTACATCATCAATCAAAGCGCTCACGGGGAAGCAAAAGGAGCTATAAACTGTCCCGGCTATTGTGTGGGCACCTGGCGCGTGGTAAGAGTTCAAGGTCGGGAGACTTTTAGCAGGTGTGACCACAAATTTATGCTCTTGTAATATCGCAGTTGTCAGGACATAACTTACCTGCAGTAGAATCTCTCTCATGTTTGTTGTTCGTGCTAAATCTGATGTAATTTACGTCTCTTCACCTTTGCACACAAATCACATCATACGTTGCATCGCAGGTACGTAATATTTTATTGTTGATACACTGGAATTTGTTTGACCCTACTTTGGGAAGAATTATAAGAGGAAGTGATAGTAGATATATGGTCTACGGGCTTGGATCCTTCCATCGGTACCGGTGTTCAGTCTTTGCCGTGGCTTGGGCGGGCTGTCTTCGGGCTTGCAGACGATCCCCGCCGCCCAGTTCAACTTAAGCTCCCCGGTATGCCTGTATAGATTTTTGGACTCCTGTCGTGCAAAAGCTACCGGGGAGCCTACTTGAGCTAGGCGGCTGGAATCGTCTACAGGCCCGAAGATAGCCCAGTTTTACCGTGGCTTGTGTGGGCTATCTTCGGGCTTGCAGGCGATCCCGGCGCCGCCCAGTTCAACGTAAGCTTCCCGGTATGAGTTCCATGCCTGTAAAGGTTTTTTAGACTCCTGTCGTGCAAAACCTACCGGGGAGCCTAGTCGAACTGGGCGGCTGGGATTGTCTACAGTCCCGAAGACAGCCCAGTTTTACCGTGGCTTGGGTGGACTATCTTCGGGCTTGCAGACGATCCCCACCGCCCAGTTCAACTTAGGCCCCCCGGTAGGAGTTTCATGCCTGTATAGATTTTTTTAGACTCCTGTCGTGCAAAACCTACCGGGGAACCTAGTCGAACTGGGCGGTTGGAATTGTCTACAGGCCCGAATATAGCCCACCCAAACCACGGTAAAACCTGGACATACACCAGACCGTTCCATCGGTGATGCAGCGGCGATATATGCACACGTCTGTGACGACATTGATAGCTACTTGAACTTCGGTGGTCGATGGTGAAGTAATACTGATGGTTGGTGTCTGGTGTTTAGTGATGCCTGGCACGGTCTCGGCTGTAGTTCATGGAGCTGACGAATTTGGTAACGTGTTCAGACTAGGCAAACAGCCGCCGATGGTATCATGAAAGTTCATCTGTGTTGGTAGTTACATATTTGAAGTTAAAACGTTTGTTCCAACACAAAAAAAACTCTCACCTTGAGCTTTCGACCAGTCACTCTGGTCTTCCTCACTGACCCAGTGAAGCTTGTCACGTGGTTTCTTTGAAGTGTGACGTCAACACTGGGTCAAAGGTATCTGGTAGACGATGTCGACTCCCGTCGCGGTTCAATGTAGAGTGATGGGCCCTGATGTATATGGCTTCCTTCACCCCTTTCAAGAAATAGTCTTGTTCAGTGTCTAAAATCCTGACAGTGTCAAGTGAAACAAAATGTCCGGGTGACTCTATGATGATGTATTGTGAGACCTCTGAACTGGCAGAGCTAGGCCGTGCATGTTCTTGAAACCTGGCTTTTAGAGACCTCTCTGTTTCCCCAATGTACGTTTCCTGGCAGGGCCCCTGCTTGTTTTTGCCCTGGCAGGGGATGGTATTAAACACATCCAATGCCGAATCCCAATGCAAATTGCATTGGATGACTTTCAAGGTCTTCGATGTCTGGAAGATATGAGATCTCTTTAGTGTAGGACTCTTCAGTTTTTTTAAGGATGGGGCCAAAAAAATCTCTCGAATGAAACATTTCCCATGAATTAAACACATCCAATGTCAAATCCGATGCAAATTGCATTGGATGACTTTCAAGGTCTTCGTCATCTAGAAGATATGAGATCTCTATAGTGCAGAGACTACTTTTCAGTTTCTTTAATGGGGCCAAAAGTCTCAAGAATAAAACATTTCATATTTATAGTAGTCAAACAGCCGCCGATGGTATTAAAAACACATCCAATGCGGAATCCCAATGCAAATTACATTGGATGACTTTCAAGGTCTTCGATGTTTGGAAGATATGACATCTCTTTAGTGTAGTGACGACTCTTCAGTTTCTTGAAGGATGGGGCCAAAAAATCTCAAGAATCAAGCATTTCATATTCATAGTATGTAGAGTTTCAATAGCTCGGTGCAATAGCTCAATTGGTAGAGTGCACGCTTTGTAAGGTCGTGAGTTCAAACCCCGGCCGTGTCATACCAAAGACTTTAAAAATGGTTACACACTTCTTTCTCTGCTTAGCACTCAGCACATATGGGAAAGAGTGTGGGAAGGTCAAACACACGGCACTACCGGCGGACTAGCCCCCTGCTGTAGTGCCTTACACAACTGTGTGTCGCCCAAGGGTTACGGAAATGGAGATGGGCACCAAACCCTATGCTCTGCATAGAGCACGGGAGACCTTCTATGTAGAGTTTCAGTCAATAACGATTGCCGTGTATGTCACCTTTCTACGTTAGAGATCTCGATGTGTACAACGTGTTAAGTGCAGCGCCCTGTCCATTGGTTTTCCATCTACAGTTCTCTCATTGTCGCGGCAATCTTCCAAACTACTATATCAACTCTACAGATCGAATCCATATTGTCCCGGTTCAAGAGCTTCTAATGGCACTCTCTTCTCTCGCTTGGGAAAGCTGTTATTATTCTTCTATTGTAATTTTTTGTATTGCCAAGGGTGCAGATTGAGTCTTCTATCGTGATGTTTATTGTAGATTATGTAAATATTGTAACTTGAACAAAATAGAAGACGAACGTCATTTTGTAACAGAATGTGAACTGTATAGCAAAGAGAGAAATGATCTGTATATGGTTGTACAAGGTTGTTCCCCTATTTCACACACTTAAGTAGTGTAGAAAAATTCATATTCCTTATGCGACTAGACAAACCACCCATCGAAAAACAGATCTGTACCTTTATTTCTACAATAACCGAAAAGCGAGGAGAAGTTGAATTTATATAACGATAGTTAGTTAATTTTGTATCTGTTATCCGTGTTCATTCATCTTGTTTTGTTGTGACCTGTACTTAGCCAAGTTTTTTGTTTGTTTGTTTATTTAGATCTCCATTAGTATGGAAGTCAACTCCATACTATTCTTCCTGGAGTCCACATTAAATGAAATAACAATAATAATAATAATAATTGCTTCTAGCAATAATAATAAATAAGACATACAAAATCATACTGAAACTAGAGTTCCACGATCTCATACCTTCGCCAAATGATGTTAGCCTTTATGAATAAGAAATATACTAATCACCCTGATTATGCAAATAGGATCCTCAATTGCATGAATTATATCAGTCTGTTGATCATATTCTCCACCAAAAGACAGTCTTATCTTAACAAAGAATGCCATTTTCTCATAAATTATGCAAATGTGGTCCTTATTTGAATAAGTTATGTTTAATTATGTTCACCTTCACTTAACTTTCAAACACCCCAAGTATGAAATTCCAGGCAGTTACCACTACGCAATTATAACATTTTCTCATTAATTATGCAAATTAAGTCTTCATTTGCATAATCAATATTTGCCTGTGTTTCTCTCGTTCTTAATAACATATGTTACAAGCTTGAACTTCCTATCATGGAATGCAGCTGATTCATAGAATTTCCTCATTAATTATGCAAATTACATCAATATTCGCATAATTGTAATATCATTATGTCAAGCATCACTTAAGCTACCTACATACCAAAAATCACGATGATCCATCAATCGGTTCTTGAGTTATCCTCTTTTAAACATTTGTCCTTTAAACCCCCCTGCAGTTCTAGAGCAAGCCGCTAGGGGGCCTTAACTCACATCACTTCTTCCCCAGCACAAGAGCTACCTACCTTCCAAATTTCATCACCATAGCATGTCTGGATCTTGAGATATCAAAACCGGAAGTTCAGCTGCAGTACCATAACAAGCCGCTAGGGGGTCCAAAATCTAATCATTTTGAGGACTCATCAAGACCTACCCACCTACCAAGTATCAAGACAATCGATCGAGGCCTTCTCAAGTTATCGTGTTGACAGACAGACACACACACACACACATACACGAACGCCTCTGAAAACATAACCTTCTTGGCGAAGGTAATTATAACAAACTTGAAACAGAATCAATCAAAGAGAAAAAAAAGGGAATTGGAGATCAGAGGTCAAATAATAGAAATAATATGTATGAAATGAAAGTAATAATTGATGTACTTTCCAATAAATACAAAATTGAAGTACCAAAACAGTAAACAAATATTTGAACTGACATAAATAATAACAAAAATATGAATAACAAATCAATATACGCTCAACAAAATGTGATTCCTTTCAATTAAATGACAACAAAAGAAGAGATCACACTCAATACTTAGTGGAACAAAGGCAGGTGAACAAAAGTGTGGCAGAAATGTGCAATAAAGGTCTTTATTCATTCATTCATTCATTCATTCATTGTACTACGTATTGCAGCCTTTGTTGGGATTTGTCGGTAAGAGATAACCAGATACTGTACTTTGTACTTAGTTGCTTTCTTTGGCAGGTGTTTTTTGAAAGGATTCCAAGTCTTTGCTCCAACGAAATCGATAATATGTTACCTGAAGCATTTTTACGCCCGACTAAGTTTTGGCTTCTCCCAGCCCAGCTTGTCACTGATACAATCTATCATGAGGAAAGTTGCTCAGTCAAGTAGTAACGCACCATCTGGAGAGCTATGGATTCTGTACTGCAAAATGGGAACAATATGTAGAAGCAGACGAATACATGTCTCAGTTCAGGCGCCAGCCTTTGGGATATCATCTTTTCCCTGCGTCAAAATTCAGCCTTCAGGGGAGTATATTGATATTCGCCGAGATTAGGATCAGCAATCGCGCCGGAGGGGGTGGCGGCGCAGGAAACAATCGTTTTCCCCTGGCATTAACGACGTGATTGTAACCTGTGATGGCGTTATGAAGTTAGCACCCACACTACCCTGGAAGTTGTAATTGTTGTCATCTTCAAGCATGTATTTTACGTCTGTTAATACAGGGGATTTTCTGGGTGGTTAGGGACAAGATTAGCCTCTTCCAACATCCAAATAATGAAAATATAGATTACTGTTGTATATATGTTTACCGATAGAAAACATATTGTTTTTGCTCAGTTTCTTCCTCTTCTTCTTCTCCAAACAGTGACCTCTGACCTGGCCATGATTTTTTACGTCTGTCATCATGGTGACTGTTGTTGGGTTACATAATGTTGCAATTTCATGATCTGCTCTGTTCCTGTCACCATATACTAGTAGTACATGTATGTGAATGTGTTTGAGTAAGAATTAACAGAGCTGACCATGTCTGAAGGTAAACATTATGCATTTCCTTTGCAAATGTTACTTCTCTAGTTGTATTTGTGTTTATTGGCATCGAAACAAACCATTACAAGCACACAATGCTGGTAAAGACTTCGACTGGCCCACAAAAAGTACAGACGTAATACAGAAAACGAACAAATGAATTAGAACCTAATATAAAATGCAAGTCATACAATAAAAGAAATAAATTATAGTTACAATGAAACCAGTTACAGTTATACAATTTACTTGAAAGTAATACAATGCATAATACAGTGTACTCTTGTGCATATTTGTGAAACAACAAAATATGATTAATTTTATTACACAACGTAAAGCATCTGCTACTATATAACAACAATCATACTATAACACTTATCTAACTTACAAAAGACATATGTAATATGAGATGCAAATATGCTTTACAATTATTGGTGGAATTGCTAGCGTTTAGGCATTTCTTCAAATGCTGCCCTGTATTTAAAATGAAGGGATTGTCACTTGTTTTGTTTATTGTTGTTTATTGTTTATTTAACCAGAGAACATATCGCCCTGGAGGGCGGTTTTCAATGCACCCTGGGGGGGGGGGATCCCCAAACACAATAAAATAATAACAATATAATACAACATTAAGTAATCACTGAAGAAAACTTATGTACAAACAAGGGGCAAATTAAAATAAGGTAACTTAAGCACGAACTTAAGTAACAGAAGAATAAGAGGTCCAAAATAGGCATACATCAAATAATATCAAATCAATCATACAGAAATCAAAATAAATAATAAGTAAAATAAGGAAAATTTGCATATCAATGTACAATTGGCAGGCAGTCTTGTTTGTATATTTGTTTGAAACGTAAAAGTGTACTTGAATTTTCCATTTGAACCCATTGAGGTCTGGGCTCGAAATTAACAGTGTCCCGATGGCCACTGACCACTCAAATTTAGACTGGAACAACTGAAAAGTGACTATGGGACATTTGCGGGACAATAGAAAAATAATCAACATCAGAATGTCAGCCCTACGTTAGTCCATCAGGAACGCGTCCTGGCTTTTGCCTCGGAAAAGCCCCCCAATTTTCTTGTCTACTCTGGAAATATAATTTATAGTGCGTCTGGGAGTCAGAACGTAAGCAAAATAAAGTTGACTTCAAATTGTTGTCATACATACGTCCCGAAAAACAGGTTTTCGGACAGTTCTACCTCACTTCGGGACAATTGAAATTTATTTTCAGGACAGTGCTGGGACAATAAGAAAAAAAGTTAATTTCGAGGCCTGGAGGTATGTACTACGCCTGGCTTGCTTCCTACTTTGAGAACACATGTCATGACATTAGAAGACATCATTGAAGCCCCCTGTCCATTGATTTTCCAATATCCAAATGGCCACTTTTTATCTCTAACCCCAACACCGGTAGATACCGTATTGGACGGGACGGCAGCCCTTCCACGCCCGGAGACTTCTCTGAAAATAACCCGATGACAAATGGTGTATCCACCAGACAAGATAATAGTGGTGTTTTAAGGGGAACTATACGTTTTAACGGCAAGGCAGTTTGCTAAAAACTCAGCACATCTTTCGGGCAAGTACGTCTTTGATCTTACCCGTAGCGTTGGATCATAAATGCCTTCTATTAAGTTTTGCTATTTTTTTTTATTTATCAAAACATCCAAAACATAACAAGGACATTGTGACGCTGCCCTCAAGTTTATAACTTATATTAACAGCGCCACACAACAAAATACAATTAACATTTTTAATGTCTTGGGGTGGTGGGACTACGGCGCACTGGTATGTCAACTTTGTGTATTTAAAAATACACAAAGTTGACATACCAGTGCGCCGTAGTCCCACCACCCCAAGACATTAAAAGTGCTAATGCTAGCTAAGTTATTTGAAAAATACGCCAATAAGAGCTAGAAGGAGAATTTAGGCCATGGTATGTTGCACTATACAATGACAGTTGTCAATATTGGTAGTCTTTGGTTAGTCTAGGTCAGCACTGGAACGTATGATGGTAAAAACAACGGTCTATTTTTGAACGTGGTGCCTTTCGCAGGTCTGATCGATTTCAATTTCGGCGCCCATGTTGTATTTTGGGATGAGACATTGGTCAAAGTCAACAGGACGATTGCCTGTGATCCCATCGCATTGCCATTGCATTAAAGCTATCCGAACCATTTCAGGGTGACAAAACTGGATTTTCAATGTCTATTTTCTGGTCATTCGTTCAATGAATTAACGGTGCAATAGCTCAATCGGTAGAGTGCTCGCTTTGTAACCGGGAGGTCGTGAGTTCAAACCCCGGCCGGGTCATACCAAAGACTTAAAAAAAATTGTACACACTTCTTTCTCTGCTTAGCACTCAGCACATATAGGAAAGAGTGTGGGAAGGTCAAACACACAGCACTACCAGCGGACTAGCCTCCTGCTGTAGTGCCTTGCACAACTGTGTGTCGCCCAAGGGCTACAGAAATGGATATGGGCACCACCCTACGCTCTGCATAAGGGCACGGGAGACCTTTCTTTCCTTTTTTTCTTTTCTTTCAATGAATTACGTTGAATCAATAGCATACTCACATCTGTGAGGCAAAAATGCGATATCGCTGACGGAACATGGTTGCGTAGGCCGGTTCTTGCTTTTATAGGTGGTACCCAAAAATAAAGAGACGCCTTACGTAGCTTGTTTTCTGGGCTATTTCAAACGCTTCAAGTGTGAAATGATGCCAAAAATGTGAGGAAATGGCAGTATTTGCCAATATCAGACAGATTTCCTCAGCATCACATTTTTTTTCGTTTTGAAGCCCTGAAATCACACTAAGCGTCTAGGGGATGGGAAAGAAAATCCTCGAACTGTGGTAATTACTGGTAATAATCTATAATTGAAGTTCACTGTCAATACAAGGGCACGTCGTTTGTTAGAACTCCGCGTATATTTTCTACCATCCCCGCCTGTCTCAGTCACGTAATATTCGCGTTATCCGCATTTCATACACACGAAAATCCATGATGGCAACTTTCCAAGCTTTTACGTAAGGCCGTGTTGATTTGATTATATGGATGACATCCGCGCGCGCATGAATTTTCGGCCGTTTCCAAAAAAAAAAAATTTTAACCATACTGTAAATCGTACAAAACAGTTGCAAAATGAGCAAAAATATACCATAAGTTACAAAAAAAATTAATAAAAACTATACCAATGTCGTAGAATGCCAAAATCAAACGAAAAAAGACGAAATTGTAAAGAAATGAACTTGAAGACTAGATTATTCGCCAAACCATATTCTGTGCCATTTGCTCAACCCTCATGACCACGTAGATTTCATAATGAAAAGAACTTTTTTTTTGCAAAACGTTTTTTTATTCCCACGCGCGCATCAGTTTTGGGGCTCCCAGAGGATGTCATCCATATAATCAAGTCAACATGGCCTAAGTGTGGATGGTGGGAAAGTCAAGCACCTCCATCGAACTCGACCTAAGATTTGTTGACTGCTTAGACGTAATGGGAGCCGGCAAATCTGCCGGGGCATTTTATCACTTCCAGACCGCCATTAGGGATGAATTTTTCATGGACCAATTCAAGAGCTTGGCCTTTGATACAATCCATTGGCATTAGCCACTGGAATCATCTAATGAACGTTATCGATCGAAAAGTGAAACAAGACATCCGTCTCTACATGTCAAACGATTCCCCTAGTGAAGTGATAAAGCCGTTGAATATTTTCAAACTGAATAAATTGAAATTTTAATACGTAAACGTTTCAGGTACCATCCGGTACCTTTCATCAGTACAAATATAGAGGAAATTTACGGAACAAGAAATAAGTCAATGTCCTAAAGTAGGTTCTAAATAAACAAAAGGTAACTGACAAGGTTCTAAAAACAATCTAAAGGTATTCTAAATAAACAAAAGGTAACTACCAAAATTGACAATCTTGTCAGTTACCTTTTGTTTATTATGTTTACCGAAGGAAAACATATTGTTTTTGCTCCATTTCTTCTTCCTCTTCTTCTGTTCCAAACACTAACCTCTGACCTGGCCAATGGCCTCTTTTGTTTACATCTGTCACCATAGTAACTGGTGTTGGGTTACATCATGTTGCAATTTCAGAGAAGGTATTTAGACTCCTGTCACCATAGATATACATGTATGTGAATGTGTTTGAGTAAGAATTAACAGAGCAGACCATATCCGAAGGTAAACATTATGAATTTGCTTTACAAATGTTACTTTTCTAGTTTAGAACCTACTTTAGAACATTGACTTATTTCTTGTTCCGTAAATTTCCTCTACAATTGTACTGATGAACAGTACCGGATGGTACCTGAAACGTTTACGTATTAAAATTTCAATTTATCCAGTTTAAAAAGATTCAACGGCTTTATCACTTTATCTTTATCCTGGATGATTCACCTTCACCAACGATTCCCCTAGTGGTGACATAAAACTGTCTTTTTCTACTTTACCTATGTTTTTTTAACAAAGATAGACGTCAGGGCAAAATATATACCGCCAATTATAGCTCTGGAATTACGCTCGTTTTGTTAGTGAGTGTACTTAAGATGGTAGATTGGTTTGTTAGTTGTATCTTATAGTCACCAGTTTAAAGTTATCACCTCATTTAACGTTTATGAGTTAAGTTTCGAGGTTGTTTAAGTAGGTGCATGTGTTTGTTTACTTTATCAGTTTCAAACTTTAGAAACTCTTGCGAAAATAATTTCATCAGGTTGGTACAAACTTTGGAAACTCTTCCGAAAATAATTTCATCAGAATGGTGGAATGTAGGATATTGAGATTTTTCTTATGCACAACCAGGGGTTTTTCTTACCTTGCGTACACTTCGATGTCTATCAGACATCTTTCTCAGAGCTTCTGACTGGAGCACTGTTTCTTGCCGCTATATGTAGCTAATGTAGGTGGCGCTTTTGTGGCGAGAGAGCGCAATCCCAAACGTGGCTAAGTTTGTATCTCCCCTCGTCCCGGCTCATCATTGGGATTGACTTTCTTGTCCAGAATTTTTCTTTTTCTGTGTTCTCGCCGCAAAAGTGTTACCAAAAAAATCGGCCACATATAGCAGCAAGAAGCAGAACTCTAGTCAGAAGCTCTTAGGAAGATGTCTGTATCTGTACATGTATCAGTATAGCCGGTATAATCGCCCTTCGGCGTAACACACCAGCTTCGCAGGCACGCGGCGCGGCGGCAGCTAGCTATATCACACCGAACGACTTGTTACACTCAATCTTTGCACATTTGATTGCAGGAGTTGTTTAAAGCTTTCTAGTGATGATGCTCCAACTCTGCTTGGTGGCAACGAGTTCCAGTCTACGATAGTTCTGGGGAAATACGAGTTAGTGAATACCTCAATTCTTGGTTGATAACTCTGTTGTAAGCTTATGTCTGATAGGCATCGAAACGTAAGCAGGGTAGGAAGAATCCCTGGTTGTGTATAAGAAAATACCAATATCCTCTTGGAAACTCTTGTACGCTGATGCTTTGTGTTATCGATGTGTTGTATGTCTGTAAAGCACCCATAGTCCAACATCTCATGAAGCGAAATGGCCCAAGCAAGATCACATTTAAATAACATATCCCTGTACACATTCAAGTAATCTTGCGCTTCCTTCTGATATCACATCATGGGCTTTCCCATAAACGACTAAGTTGATAGAAAAGAAATACTTTTTATCCAAATAACCTGGCCTAATGGCACGTACATCACGGAGTTAATGTCGATTCTGTTCATCCGCATCTCCAGAGTTCCATCTCGAACGTTCCTCTCGGTTGAATATTAGACTTAACCTCAGACAGCGCGATTACCCCATCAGCATACCGGCTATTCTTTATGATGTTGAGGCGCACGAGGTGTGACAGCGTGAGCCGTAATACGCCAGGCGGGCGGATGGACTAAGACAGGTCCTGCCGCGGTCTATTATACATCTCTCCGTCTCTTGATGCAGGCTGGAACGTAAGGTCTTTCTTGTGTTGTTTTCACGTCCACGTTTTTGTGAAGTATGTTTCTGATGGAGGTCAGTGTTATGGTCTAACTATTAACCCCTCTGACTATCTGATAGTCCACTGCCTGTGAAAACAGACTGCACGGGGGTGTATAGAATACAGGGGAAAGGTCACTAATTCACACAGGCGCAAAGATTTAGCCTTGGTACCATCCTGGTTAGTTTACGCCCGCTCTCACAGTCGCTCCCACAGTCGCTCCCGCAGTCGCTCCCGCAGTCGCTCCCACAGTCGCTCCCACAGTCTCGCTCCCACAGTCGCTCCCACAGTCGCTGCCACAGTCGCTCCCACAGTCGCTCCCACAGTCGCTCCCACAGTCGCTCCCACAGTCTCGCTCTCACAGTCGCTCCCACAGTCGCTCCCACAGTCGCTCCCACAGTCGCTCCCACAGTCGCTCCCACAGTCGCTCCCACAGTCGCTCTCACAGTCGCTCCCACAGTCGCTCCCACAGTCGCTCCCACAGTCGCTCCTACAGTCGCTCTCACAGTCGCTCCCACAGTCGCTCCCACAGTCGCTCTCACAGTCGCTCTCACAGTCGCTCCCACAGTCGCTCCCACCGTAGTTCCGCTCCCACTCCCACTACGACTATGGGAGCAGACGTGAACTAACCAAGATGGTACCTAGGCTAGCAGAGATTACTTCTGAAACCAAATGTAAAGACGTCTTTTTCTTGGGATATGTTTTTAATTTGGTGCTCGACAATGTTCGGTAAGGGTAAGGGAGTAACTGTTTTCTTGTGTACCTCATTCACTGCATGTCTTGAAGCTTCATCTACGTGTCAGTATATGATATGAGGCAACAAATGTTGGTAGTTACTGCTCATACTTTCAGAAGTTTTAGCCAAAAGTTTGTATTGGCAATCCTCCATTTCCAGGCCCAATGCGGGCATGTTCCAACTTCCACGCCGCAACAAAAAAAGCAGAGATCCGTCTCAGTACGGTGAGGTTTAGGGCTTATTTCCTTCATCCATAGTTCATGTAAGTTCTGCAGTACATTTCCCATTGAATTCCCCAGCGCTATACCTGCGGGCCGGAAAAGACAGATAGTTCCGGGAACATCCGACACAGCTGACTTACGGGAATCCTTTCCTGGAACCGAGTCTCGTCCCTCACCTCACGCGAGCTTTGTTCAGCGGTGACGTGTGAGGTCTCGCAAAGGTTTCTCCCATTGATATGAGGCAACAGTTGTTGGTAGTTACCGATAATACTTTCAGAAGTTGCAGCCAGAAGTTCGCATTGGCACTCCTCCACTTCCAGGCCCAATGCGGACACGTCCCAACTTCCACGCCGCAACAAAAAAAAGCAGAGATCCGTCTCAGTACGGTGAGGTTGAGGGCTTATTTCCTTCATCCATAGTTCATGTTAGTTCTGCAGTACATTTCCCATTGAATTCCCCAGCGCTACAGCTGCGGGCCGGAAAAGACAGATAGTTCCGGGAACATCCGACACAGCTGACTTACGGGAATCCTTTCCTGGAACCGAGCCTCGTCCCTCACCTCACGCGAGCTTTGTTCAGCGGTGACGTACGAGGTCTTCCAAAGGTTTCTCCCATTGCGCAATGCATCTCCCGAGTCCTTTTTTGCCTGTAGGAAGGAACATCTGTTCGGACGAGATATATGTAAACTTTATTGTAAATTACTGCCCGAAGGCTAATTTCAAATAACAAGGACAAAAGAACATTGAAACAGAGTACAAAATAACTACAGAATCTACCTGACTTCTCTTTTGTAAACCATGGAAGACTTGATGTACCATTTTTTAGGAAATTAGGATGAATTGTAGACGTTTGAATAGAAAACTCATTTTCAGCGTTTTTATGAAAATGCATTACGTCTTTCACAGCTTTTGCACTTACAAATTCATTCATATACAGGTGATATTCTATACTGGCCTCTCTCTATTTCCAGAGGATGGGCACTAACTCTATAGTTGATTAGGATAATTATGTTCACCGAAGGAAAACATATTGTTTTTACTCATTTTCTTCCTCTTCTCTCTTCTGTTCCAAATACTAACTTCTGACCTGGCCAATGACATGATTTGTTGACGTCTGTCACCATAGTGACTTATGTTGGGTTACATAATGTTGTAATTTCATGGTCTGCTCTACTCCTGTCACCATATACTCGTAATACATGTATGTGAATGTGTTTTAGTAAAAATTAACAGGGCAGACCATGTCCGAAGGTAAACATTATGCGTTTGCTTTGCAAATGTTACTTCTCTAGTTCTGAAATGGTTTTGAAAAGCTCCATCTGTTCTTGATGTTCCCACTTTCTAGTTGTGCACCATACTCTGTTCATCAGCTTTACGTGTGGAATTTCACAGATGAGAAGCTTCTGTGTATATCTTCACTGTTGACGGATGCCTCTTTGTAATAAGTTGTATGCTAGCTTCCCCCTGATATTGTCATAAAGCTCATAGAACGTGTCAGTTTGCCCTAGCTGATATATACGAGTCTTTGTAGTCATCTTTATGATGCGAAGGCGCCCGCCGTCTACAAAAGTTTGGCCTGTCAAACATTTCAGAATGGGAAATTGAATCCAGACAGGCGCAGCCATGGATGGAGCAGTGATTTATTACTATGACCAGATAGCTATTCCCACACACTGGAATTGTTTCCATAATTTATCGCTGCTTCAATTTCCTTATATGCCATACTTCAATGCACTACAGCATATACCATTATGAGTTTGTCAGTTGTTAGGTTAGATGATTAATTGTCGTGAATTTGCAGTGCTGTGGATAACACAGACGGTCTATTCTGCTGCAGTTTGTTTTGGTGCTAAATGAGGGGTAACGTCCATTCTTTTTTAGTTCTGGTTCCCATCTATGTCTCAATAGTCTCAATGGAAAGACATGTACATCTGTATCTGTATAGCCGGTATAACCGCCCTTCGGTGTAACACACCAGCTTCTGTATCTGTATAGCCGGTATAACTGCCCTTCGGCGTAACACACCAGCTTCTGTATCTGTATAGCCGGTATAACCATGGGCGATAGGCCGCCGAGTTTTTGTTGAGATCGTTGTTACTTTATTCAAATATATACATGTACTTTATAGGTAACTGAACAACAAATTCACTGTGCACTCCGTACAAGATTCCCGAGAATCATACCCTGAACACATAACACCGTGAGGTCGGTCCGTTGAAAGATTCCCGAGAATCATACACTCAACACTTCCGTCAATGGTTGAGTTTGAAAGATTCCCGAGAATCATACACTCAACACAACACACCGTGGACACAGTCCGTTGAAAGATTCCCGAGAATTCTCCACACTCATACATAATATAACACATACTGGGTACTTGGTCCGCTGAATCACACTAAAAAGCACTCTCATTACTTAGCTGTTACTTCCGAATGGGCGTTCTGATAGAGATAGATGGCGCAAAGGCCGACGGGAGTAGAACTGGTTTCGCAGTTATTCGAACGCGTTCGCAAAACCGCTGCTCGACTCGATAGAACCCCAAGCCGGGGCTAGCGCTAGCGGTGATAACTTCAAAAAGATGACAGGGTAGGAAACACCTACCCGTGAACTGCGTTACCAACTGGGGTGGCAGCAAAAATGTGACTTAGAATCACGTTCGGTGTGAAGTCCCTGCCTCCCCAGACTCACTCTCGGACAACGATATCGTACATCTAGAGATATTGGGCGCACTACACTTTCCAAATCGTGTGCCTGGGAGACATATGTAGAACTGAAAACATGTCGGTGGGGTTTGTGGACGTGTTTAGAGCAGCCTGGCAGTACATGTACACATAGCATGTCGTATGATGTAGCCTTACTGGGCGTCTCCATTTTAGAACCGCGCGGGAAATGTGGGTGCCTACCGTGCGTCTGATTGGCTAGCGGTGATGTCATTGTCTTACTGCTGGTAACGCAGTTCGTCGGAAATCGGACTTTACAAAATGCTTAATATCTTCTTTAAGATATGGTATAGGAACCCAAGAAAGTTTACATGGCTACATAGTTACCCCTAAAGTATAGATAGTATCAAGACTTTTATTTTCCTTGTGGCATTTTGCAGAAAATAGGGTCTTTTGAAATGGCATTTCGCACCTAGTGTATACTAGTACTTAGTACCTAACCAAGCTAAAGCGTTCGGAAGTCGCCGTTGGGCTCTCGGCAATCTTCGGTATATGTTCGTAAGGTTCTTTGGAATCCTTGTCAGGTTGTAGACCGAGTTCACAGTGTGTGTTGAGTGTATGATTCTCGGGAATCTTTCAACGGATTATGTCCATTCCTTGTGTATTGTGATTGCAACGGACTGAGTGAGTAACGCATTACATAGTGTATGTTATAACATAATCAAAACAATCGAGTTGTAAAATAGTTTTTAATGGTTTACAAAACAACATAGTTTTCAACAAAAACTCGGTAGCCTAGCGCCTGTGGTATAACTGCCCTTCGGCGTAACACACCAGCTTCTGTATCTGTATAGCCGGTATAACAGCCCTTCGGCGTAACACACCAGCTTCTGTATCTGTATCAGTATAGCCGGTATAACTGCCCTTCGGCGTAACACACCAGCTTCGAAGTCACGCTACACGGCGGCAGCTGGCTATATCAAACCAAACGGCTTGTTACACTCAATCTTTGCACATTTAATTGCAGGAGTTGTTTAAAGCTTTCTACTAGTGATGATGCCCCAACTGTGCTTGGTGGCAACGAGTTCCAGTCTACGATAGTTCTTGGGAAATACGAGCTTTTGAACACCTCGATTCTTGGTTGATAACTCTGACATTTGAAGGCATGATAGTTTCTTGTTCTTTTCTGGGCTGGTTTCAGGCATTTAGTGGTTGGTACGTCCACCAGTTAATCTAGCATCTAGAACAAACCAACCACGTCTGTCAGTTTTAGGACACTAAATCCACTTTACACTAATCCACTTTAAGGCTGTAGGATGAGATTATCTGGAATTATATCTTCTGCATAGATCGTTTCATCATTACTGTATGAATGAGGACCTTTATTGTATTATGCATTTTTTGCGCCACTAGTGGGCTACGTACATGTGAACAATCATATACAATGTATATAGATGTATATTTATCCACCTTCCGACATGGCAACAGACATCTTTGCCCATTTTCGGCATGTTGACCACTGTCAGAAGGCAACAAAATTTCTTGTTGTTTCCAAAATCAGGCGAAAATTGATGCGCGCGCTGATGTCATCCATAAAAATTACTTGCTGTGGCCTAATTGGCAGATTCTTTGCTCTGGGGGAGTGCGGTTATGTCTTCCTGATTCGATTCGCAATTTGCGATTTATATCACGAAACGAGAAGGCACTACGAAACTTCTCTGACAAGGACTTGGTGACAAATGGACGGCGGAGTGACCTGTTTTATAGAGGCGAATCGTAGATTCTGATGACGAGTAGCGTCAAGGGAACCACGTCCCTGGAAAACTGGCCCTCCTTGAAATTAACTTCCAGAAGGTCAGAACCTCCCACTTCCCCTTTGCTCAGTTCTCTGGCAGTGGCGTCCAAGTTTATAGCAGTCTCCCATCACTGGAATGAGTCTGGCGGCCTTTCCTGGCCAGACCGATCGACAAATCTTGAGAAGGAGGGTAGTTTCATGGCCCCGCACGGTTCTTGGAGGAGTAAGGAAGGGTAATTGCAGTTCAATGCGAGTCAGTGCAATCTCTTTTCAGACCGGTTTAGTGCCCTGATGGGGTCATCAGAGGCATTGTTCCAGCGTCGTGCAAGTTGTGTGAAAGAAGTTTGAAGTTGGTCTGTCTGGGTTTATGTGATTTCCCTCTTCGGTTGGCGAAATGTAGTTTATGATGGCGGACGCCTTCTTCGGTTATCGAACCCTGCATGGTGAGGTCGTGTAGCGCAACGGCAGAGTACTCGGCTCAGAACCAAGGGGTCCCGAGTTCGAATCCTGCATTGTCCCCGATTGATTTCCCTTGAAAAAAGCCTACATGTAGCTTATTCCAGAGGGAGAACCTCATTAATCAGGCGCGCTGCCTCCACACGTGTGCTGGTGTTTTGTTGCATAACCCGCACATCTGTTTTCCCGGAAAACCGGAAGTTCTGCTGCAATACCAAGGTCAGCCACCAGGAGGCCCATATTTGACCTTGACCTTTGGCGTCCTAAGACCTACCAGCATACCAAATATCATCACAATCCATGAAGGCGTTCTGAAGTTAAATGTGCGGAAACACACACACACACATTCACACAGACGCGCCAAAAACAATACCTCCATTTTTCTTGGAGGTAAAAATCTAGTCACGTAATGTAGTCTAATGCATCGTTCAGTCCCCACCCTATGTTATGATTGGCCTGATGAATAAGATATGTTCTAGGTCACCTAGAACGGAAGGTAGACAATCACAATGCGATTTTCTTAATACCACTGCATGAAGAGCATTAAATAATTAACGTTGTCAGGAGAGTTACGTGCGAAGAACTAGGTAACAAGGACGTCTTTTGTCACTGATGAATGCCCAAAACATACTGCTTCATATCTTAAAGGCACCCAGGGCAGCAAAACTGGAAATATTCTAAATAAGGCAATGTTTGTGATATTGACACATACTGCTTCACATTAGCACATTTGAATCAGCATTTTATACTTTGGGCATTTAAAACTGCAGAAACAAGCCACAGAATGAGTCCTTTATTTTCGGGGTGGTACCCCAGAAATCAGTCCAGGGCCCTTCCAGTAACCATTTTCTGTCAGAATTTGGGGCATTTTTGCTCCACGAATGTCGATATACATTGGGACAGTGTTGTTTCCACTCAGTATGTAGATAAGTGACTAGAATATTGACTTTGAAAAATCTGGTTTCCTAGCCCTAAAAACTGCACCGGATGCCTTTAAGTTATTTCTTTGTTTCTGTTAATGAGCAAATGCTTCAGTGTTTGTAGATTAGCCAATTTTTGAAAGTCTGATAATTGAGTTACAGGAAACGACCTCCTACCATAACCATAATATATAAGAATATAAGCGTTTAGATTCAGGCGATAACTCGTATAGATAAGGGTGGAATAACTCATTCATTTTGTTTCTGTGGTTATATAGAAGAAATAGGACTTTATTGCACGACAATTGCACATGGTACAATGTATAGCAAACTACATAAAGAGAGTAACAAATTTACAATAAAATAAGTGTGTTGAATAAGACCTAATGTCGAATAAAACCTAACAAATCTTAATTATTCAAACAATAAGCACAAGTCTTTGATAAAGTGTTACAATCGAGTAGGCTAATCACAAGTTTCGGTATTTTTTCTAATAAAAAAGCAGTCCTTTATATATCTACCTATTTTTGCTATTTCCATACTACCTGCCTGTGTAGGAGTTTAATTATAACGATAGACATCCTTCGTTAGAGGGATCCTGGGCCCTACTAGGGTTTGAGTTGGCGTTAAGAAGGGCATCCGTCCGTAGAAAATCTTGCTTCAAAAAATACTTGCACTTGATGCAAGCACGTCTAAGCCCCAGTTGAGGGGGAAATTGACGTTAGCATTGGATTTGAAAAAAAAAAACATTTTTTTGTCGAAAAATTTTTTTCTCAAACATTTGAAAAACATTTTTTTCTCGAAAAAAATTTTTTCTCAAACATTTGAAAAAAAAACATTTTTTCTCGTCCTGTTTCGCAAATACCTGAACAACGAGAGCCAACATTGCCTGATCATCCATATTCTTCTTTCGTTTTGAGGCAGCCGACTTCAACTAGCTTAAGATTCTGTTGCCTTTTTGTGGCTAATACGAGATGGGGTTCGCCAGGCCTCCATCCAGGAAAGTCGTGTAAAGTGCCTTTCCTAAGGGCACAAAATCGGTGACATGGCAGGGTTCGAACCCGGGACGTCTTGGTTCCGAGCCGTACGCTCTGTCGTTACGCCAAACATCCATGGATGCCTAAGGCCACACCAATTTAATTTGTTGGTTCTCGGATTCGCCTCTTCATTTTTTCTGATTTGCAAAAAAAAATGATTCTGGTTCTGAATCAACTCAGAAATGCTCATATTTTGCCCCCAACCGTTGAGGAAATTCCTTTTCTTCCTAGCTGTTACAGTTCTTCCATATATCAATGCAGTGGTTTGATTAAAAGTTCAAAATTTATACCTTAAATTTTAACCCAGCCTTTTTTTTGTTGACTTCATGGTTCATATCGTAGCATTTGGGGCTATAATAGGATGCCTAGACCTGTTTTTATTTTTATTTTTTTTCGCCCTGTCGCTTCATATTTTTTCTGAAAAAATCCGAGAACCAACAAATTAAATTGGTGTGGCCTAAGAAGTCAATTTCTGGTCCCCAAAAAGAAAGAATCGATTAAGGAATGATGAATAGTGTTAGCAGCATAAAATCGTACGCAGTATTCCTGGCTAACGAGGCCGTCTCATATCCAGGCGACCCATTCCAATTAAGACGTTGGACAGAAATACGACCCCTGGCGACGACCTGTCTCACTGCGCCGTAAAGCTGACAGGCTAAAGTGGCGCCCTTCGTTCCCACGAGATGGTGCGAGATTTATCATGATATGTATACTAGACAATGCGCAAGTTTGGGGCCCTCCCTCTCAATGCTCATTAGGCCACAGCAAGTAATTTTTATGGGTGACATCAGCGCGCGCATTAATGTTCGCCTGATTTGGGGGAAAAAAAAGAAATTTTGTTGCCAGTGGTCAATATGCCAAAAATGGGCAAAGATGTCTGCTGCCATGCCAGAAGGTTGATGGCAGATAACTATGAAGAGAGGAGACGAGAAAAGACTCTGATTTAATGTTTTATTTTGTTTCTTACTTTGATGCAGTGATATGTGATGTTGGCTGTGTATATGTGATGTTCTCACTGAATCAAAACCATTTGTACAATGCTTGAGTCAAAATTTTAAAATGTAGGAACCTTGTTTTTTTCGGCCTGCCTTTTTTTTGTTTCGCCCGCTCGCATTAGATTTGGAGTCTGCGTAGGATGTCATCCATAAAATTTACATACTGTAGCCTTACTTAGCCTCACGACTTACAAACTCTCTCCGTAGACTGCTGTAATTTTAGCTGAGGGCTAACGAAACTTGCCTTTACTCAACTTGTCATGGATCCATTCCTTGACAGACATTCAGAACTATCCCCCGAACACCAGCCGACCAAGGTTGGGCCGAAGTTCGGGAGCAGTTTGACAGATTTAGTCCACGCCTCTCTTTCTATTCGCATCGAGTCGATTTTGAGTTAAATTTGAGTCAAATTTCACTTCCAACCACGCCCCGACTCCTTCTATATGAATCGAGTCGATTTTGAGTTAAATTTGAGTCAAATTTCACATCCAACCACGCCCCGACCCTTTCTATTCGAATCGAGTCGATTTTGAGTTAAATTTGAGTCAAATTTCACTTCCAACCACCTTTCTCTCACCATGGTACTAGTAACCGGTTTTGGTTACATCATGTTGCAATTTTATAGTAGAAGAGATTTAGACTCCTGTCACCATATATATGAATGTGCTTGAGTTAGAATTAACAGAGCAGACCAAATGCGAAGGTAAACATTTTGCATTTGCCTTGCAAATGTTACCTTTCTAGTATAGCGATTTTCTCGAATCTGCCACCGGTGGATGGAACAAAGATCAGCGGTCAGCTTGTAGTGTCTTACCGCTGAGTACATGAGAAGACTATCGGAGTTGACGGCTCGTGTTCGCCCCACCTCTATAATGTCGACCCTCTATCTCCGTGGGGTTGAGAGCGTCTTTAAATTTTTCATGACTTTGGGGCGATAGCTAGAGCCATGTGTTGGGCGCTCTGTACTGCTATTGACTGTGCCGTTATTGTTAATGTCTTCAAAATGTATCAAATCTCATCATTGTTAGTATTTGCATACCTGTAATAAGATTAGTAAAGCTCTCGAGATTCAAAGTGCTTGTTCTTGCATCTTTGTTCTCAATTACATAGCTACTATTTAATTCATTTATTTGAGAACCTTTGCCAGTTTTGCACTGGGGTAAGTTTGGAATAGTCCACTTTTGCGTGGGAGGGAGATGGACTGAAATATGCTGTATTTGCTCCCAAGCAAATGTCGGCCTTTCTAGTTGTTAATGTCTTTATTCTGGCTATAAAATCGTACACACAGACAAGCGAGCAGTAACAGCGAAAGTGATCTCGGTGCAGTTTTAGCTCACTGAAGAGCTAGTCTCCCACTGGTCGTGACAGAGAAGACAGACGCTATGTACAGTATTTACAGGTTCATTGTACCGGGGAAATTCCCCTAGCTCTTTTTGACAAGCACAATGGACAGTGGACAACAGCTGAACGTCCTGTCCTTGGGACCGCCACCCTTTACAGCAGCGTGCATGTTGGGTGAGAGACAACAGCCGGGATTCGAACTCCCAACCTCTTAGTCCAGAGGCAGGGTCGCTAACCACTGGACTACATACGCTACGTAAGTGGTGAGTGATACGTATTGAGTATTCCAATAAGGTACATGTTTTGGAAAACAGACACACAGAAAGATAACGTGTTCCAGCCCGCCCACAATGGCGATGTCGCTAGACCCACTGACCCGGCCGATGGGTCTAGACCTTTTAGCCGATTTGGTAGGAGCGTCGGATTGTAAGCTGGCGCCCGGGGGCCGTGGGTTCGATCCCCGGCCCGGGGCCAGGGGTTTTTAAATCTGTTTCTACTCGCTCCTCCTGTTTCTTCCAGTGGTTCCCACACCGGCCCTGGAAGTTCTGGCAAAGAGTGCCGCTCCAGGGATGTTGAATTCGGAAGCTTCGAGGACGAATCTTGAAAATGGATGCTCCTGAATGTTGAATTCGGAAGCTTCGAGGACGAAAGAAAAGGGGGAGTAGTGTAACAGTAGGGGGTTTATAAGCGCTACCAACTGACCCGGCCGATGGGTCTAGACCTTTTCGGCCGAGTGGTTAGAGCGTCGGAGTTTGAAGCTGGTGCTCGGGAGGTCGTGAGTTCGAACCCCGGCCTAAATCTGGTTCTGAATGTGTGACAGGGACTAGGGGTTTTTATCTGTTTCTACTGCTCGCCTCCTGTTTCATACAGCTAGCGACCTGATTCAGGTTTAAAATGCAGCCCGTTAAGCCTGGATTAGAGAGAATCGATCGGGGGTAATATCTCGTCATCCCGACTGTGCCAGGAACGTTTGATATCAATCCGGCCTCATCATCATCAGTCAAGTGATGGATTTAGGAGAACGACAGTTGCTTTGGTAAACTGTAAGGCCACACCGACTTAATTTTATGGATGACATCCACGCGCGCATTGATTTTCGCCTGTTCTAAAAAAAAAAAAAAAGATCACGTCCTCCGAGGCTCTGGCCTGGCTCTAGGCCTGGGTAGTCCATGGTAGTTAGTGACAATACGGAGCCGGGCACCCAGGCTACCGAAGCTCCACGACTCAAGAACTCAGTACAGTGCCGATTCATAAATTCCGCAAAAAAAACCCGCATGTGCCGGCTTGTCGTATATGTCGTACTGCCGCTAATTCAAAGTACCAGCTTTGTATTCCTGTGGTTAAGTACCATTTTTTTATTTTTGGCCGGATTTTTTTTTTATTATTCGCCCGCGCGCACTAGTTTGGGGGTCTTCAGAGGATTTCATCCATAAAATTAAGTCGGTGTGGCCTAAAGGCGGACCCGACACACGCGGGTCTGTGGTAGGTTTGATCGAGCCGAATATGGCCTCAAAAACACTGCCGAAATCCCCCACAACTATGGTTAGGCCACAGCAAGTAATTTTAATGGATGACATGAGTCCGCGCATTCATTTTCGCCTGATTTTGAAAAAAAACATGAAATTTTGTTGCCTTCTGACAGTGGTCACCATGCCGAAAATGGGCAAAGATGTATGTTGCCATGCCGGAAGGTGGATGGCAGATAACCATGAAGAGAGGAGACAAGAAAAGGCTCTGATTTAATGTTTTCTTCCTTACTTTGATGCAGTGATATGTGATGCTGGCTGTGTATATGTGATGTTCCTACTGAATCAAAACCATTTGTACAATAATTGAGTAAAAATTTTAAAATGTAGGAACCTTTTTTTTTTCGGCCCGTCTTGTTTTTTTTTTCGCCCGCTCGCACATTAGATTTGTCGTTTGCGGAGGATGTCATCCATAAAATTTACTTGCTGTGGCCTAAATAGACAAATAAATTGTCAGTATAGAAGTCACGCTAGGAACACACAATGTATGCCTTTTAACATACTTACGATCTAACGCGGTTATACCAATTCAACTAGAATCATGTAACTGAAAAGAGTTGCTTCCAACATGTTGTCTAGAAGCTACGTAGTACGTATATAAAGAGAACCGTTAACATTATGGCAAGGACCTCTTTCAACCCCCTCACAGTAACGTTTACACACTCGAACATAAACTGGAAATGGGCTTCTACAGAAAAATGGCCAACTACCAATAGTTACAACATAAAAGTCGTCATCCTTACAGTCTTGCTAATCAAAAGGGACGGTGAAAATATACATTCTGCCAATTCGCCCCTACGTTATAAGTTTCAAAGGTCACGGTCACATTTTACAAATCGTTATTGGAGTGCGTTTTTTTACTACAACCATAGTCGTTACTGTAGGTTATTTATGAGACAACATGGCTTCGCGAATCACCCTTGGCACCACTCAAAGCCAATGCACTACAGGAGGAAGGCTGAAGTACCAGGAGTGCGTCTGTTACTGCAACACTTTTGAGATACATCCAAGGCCACAGCAAGTAATTTAAGACATCAGCGCGCGCATTAATTTTTGCCTGATTTTGAGAAGAAAAAAAAAACAAGAAATTCTGTTGCCTTCTGACAGTGATCAACATGCCGAAAATGGGCAAAAAATGTCTGTTGCCATGCCGGAACGTGGATGGCAGATAACTATGAAGAGAGGAGACAAGAAAAGTGTTATGTTTCTTACTTTGAAGCAGTGATATGTGATGCTGGCTGTGTATATGTGATGTTCCTACTGAATCAAAGTCAAAATTTGAAATTGTAGTAACCTTGTTTTTTCGACGTATTTTTTTTCGCCTGTTTGCATTAGATTTGGAATCTGCGGAGGAAGTCATACATAAAATTTACTTGCTGTGGCCTAAACAGGTCGGTACAAAAAAACCCCACCTGATTCATGTTTATAACCTATAAGTTAAATATGCAGCCACCATACTTTAGCACGACTATATGGTAATAAGACTTCAATACGCAGGGACGTTACGTGTATATATGGACCTGTCAAAACGCTGTAGTCACCCGGAGGCACGCAAATATGGAGATGTGAAACATGCCCTTTTTTGAAGCGACATCCTAAGTAAAAAAAGTTCTTTCACTGCCAAAAGGTCTCGAACATTATAGTCAATATAGCAGCATATTGAGTGCGCCATATGGGGAGTTTAATATATCAGAAGCCATAAACCACAGGTACAATATTTACGCTTCAGGATAATGGTGATAAAGAAAAATATTTGGACGTTTATGGGACGAGTAGAGCGCAGTAGGTCATCGTTAGGTGACCTTAGGGGTCAAACGGACATCTTGAGGGAAAATCGGTGACTGACAGACAAACAACATAGATCTATGGGGCCTGGGGGAAATATTGTGTTTCCGGTTACCCGACAGACCCTAGTAAAGCCCCTTGAACCTCCTAGTCTTTTTGGAGGGTTGGTCGCCAACAAGAGAAATAAAATTTGTCGATCTGACATATTGTAGCTGGATGTGACTCCATCATCTAGAATAACAACGTGAGAAAGAGTGGGCACACCTGAAACGGTGTGGTTTCATTGTAACATAGCACTCCTGCCTCTTCTGTTATTCTCTCAAAAAAGGTAACAGACTTCAACAAGGCAGTTAACAAGTCTGCGTGCGTCCCGAAAACAAAATTTGTTGTTCTTCCACTAGTATTTTATTCATAGGTTGTATGACAGAAGATATCTCTTACGAAATACCAAAGAATAGTGATACTGAAATCTACGTATGGGCCCTAAGGCCATGTTGATTTGATTATATGGATGACATCCTCTGGGAACCCCAAAACTGATGCGAGCGTGCGAATAAAAAAAAGTTTTGCAAAAAAAAACGTTGCTTTCATTATGAAATCTACGTGGTCATGAAGGTTGAACAAATGACACAGAGTATGGTATGGCGAATAATCTACTCTTCAAATTCATTTCTTTACCTTTTCGTGTTTTTTTTTTTTCATTTGGTTTTGACATTCTACGACATTGTTATTGTTTTCCAATATTTTTTGTGCAACTTACAGTATATATTTGCTCATTTTGCAACTGTTTTGTACGATTTACAGCATGGTTGAAAACTTTTTTTTTTGGAAACGGCCGAAAATTCATGCGCGCGCGGATGTCATCTATATAATCAAATCAACATGGCCTAAGTGGCACTGAAACCCCACACATTCAGAACCTTCAAGGTTGGCTGAAGTTCGGGAGCAGTCTGATCAGATGTAGGCCACGCCTACCTTTCTATACCGATCGAATCGAATTTGAGTTAAATTTGAGTGAAATATAAGTTCCAACCACACCCCGACCCCTGCTGACCTACTCCCAACCACCAGCCAACCATGCCCGAACCTCCCGTCCACACCCGAATGTTTGAAACCTTTTGAAACATTTGGCTGACGCAGCCGAATAAAGCTAAGGTCCCAATTACGCCGGTGCCCGTCGGGGATGTAGCCCCGGCTGGCCCCGGCCGGGTTCAGGAGTCGAGCGGGCATCGGCTGTCGTGGTCACAATTAAAAGTTTCCTTCAGTAGCATTTTGTTAGAAATTTTGTCACCCTCTTTGGTCGGTATCCGGCAGGCACCCGGCAGGTACCCAGCAGATTCTCTGACGATGTCTTGTATTGACCTATACGTAATGCAGAATTCACGTATTTGTTGTGATAATTTGATCTGTGAGGTCACACATTTTACCCGGGTTTACGAAGTACACACCTTTATTCTGTTCATCTGGTCTGTGACGTAAGAAATGTGTCCCGGTGGAATGCCGGCAACCGGAGGGGTACCTCCCGGTGTTCTCACGATGAGGTCACGGCGTCTTGTTGTCAGCGGGGCCCGGGTAGAATTTAACTCAGAATTAAATTCTTATCGGGGCCCCGACGGGCCAAAAAATAGCCCGGTAGCCGCAGGGTGCCCCGCGGGGCCACGTCGGGGTCCCGCCGGAAAGTGGTAAAAAAAACAGCCCGGGAACTACCCGCCAGGGCCCCTTTTCCCAATTGGGACCTTAGCTTAACAGTAGCCGACCTGACCGAACATCAGCCAACCTTGCTGCCGACCTACTCCTAAGGCCACAGCAAGTAAATTTTATGGATGACATCCTCCGCAGACTCCAAAACTAATGCGAGCGGGCGAAAAAACAAAACAAGGCGAGCCGAAAAACAAGGTTCCTACATTTTAAAATTTTGACTCAGTCATTGTACAAATGGTTTTGATTCAGTAGGAACATCACCTATACACGGCCAGCATCACATATCACTGCATCAAAGTAAGAAACAAAACATTAGATTTGTATTCTGAGGAGGATGCCATCCATAAAATTTACTTGCTGTGGCCTTATGAATATTTACCACATTGTGGAAGGATTGCCATAACAGGTGACTATCACCTCTTCAAGATGTCAACCATGAGACCAGACTGTAAGGTTTGAACCACTTACACCGGTACCGGGAAGGTCCCCTACTCTTTTCGATAAATGTGGTGGGCTCTTTAACGCTATCAAGGTACCTATGTGTGGATGTAATATGTCCTCAAACACGGGAAACATATAAGTTCTGTTACAACTAAGCAACTTCTATTTCCACTAACATACAAATTTTCCTACAAATTTTCCTAAGACTAACAAAAAAGATATCACAATTTTGCATTGCCCGTTTTGATACTTTTAACTTGAAAATGTAGAGTCTGACTTATAGCCTAGTCTTGTTTTCATATACGACATCAGCACACAAAGAATTAGGCAATGTTTTAAAGGCATCCAGTGCAGTTTTTAGGGCTTGGAACCCGATTTTTCAGAGCCAATATTCTAGTCATTTATCTACATACTAAGATGAAACTACACTATCCCAATGTATATTGACCCCCACGGAGCAAAAATTCCCAAAATTCTGACGGAAAATGGTTACATTGGTTGATTTTAGGGTACCATCCAGAAAATAATCGTGGGGCTTGATTCTGCAGTTTTAAAAGCCCAAAGTATGAAATACTGACTAAAATGTGCTAATGTGAAGCAGTATGTCTCAATATCACAAAGATTGCCTTATTCAGAATATTTCCAGCTTTGCTGCCCTGAAATCGCATTGGATGCCTTTAAAAAAATCGTGGCGCCATATATATATGGCCATGTTGATTTGATTATATGGATGACATCCTCCGGGAACCCCAAAATTGATGCGCGCGTGCGAATAAAAAAAAAGTTTTGCAAAAAAAAAAGTTGTTTTCATTATGAAATCTACGTGGTCATGAGGGTTGAGCAAATGGAACGGAATATGGTTTGGCGAATAATCTAGTCTACAAGTTCATTTCTTTACAATTTCGTCTTTTTTCGTTTGATTTTGGCATTCTACGACATTGGCATGTTTTTTTTTGTAACTTACGGTATATTTTTGCTCATTTTGCAACTGTTTTGCACGATTTACAGTATGGTTGAAAACTTTTTTTTAAAACGGCCGAAAATTCATGCGCGCGTGGATGTCATCCATATAATCAAATCAACATGGCCTATGTAAGAACAAGACCTTCCCTTTTATTATTCGCCCGGCTATAAATTTCGGTCTCATGTGGAGTCACAAATGTCATGTAGTAGTCATCATGACAGACGATCAAAGTAACCTCACATCTTCCTCACTACTAATCAAGCCTCCGACAGAAGAAGTGATTCATATGTTTGTCGGTAATAATTGTACTCTTCTATTTGACAAGAGTGCGCCGGCCTAAGGTATACTGAGTGCGCCCCCCACCCACAACATTGCTAAATATCCATTTTAACTAGAGAGGCAATGGCATTGCGACCGTACAGCGACCGAATTTCCTTTCCTTTTTTTTTACCGTGCTTTATCCAGAACCATGCTAAGGCACGGTTTTGGATAGTCCACGCGTATTCACAATCAAGTTCTATTCCTGAATGGGTTAGGATCAGGATCAGGCACGGTTCTGTATATCCAATGACGTAGATTTGCCCCAGGCACGGTTCTTGATACATAAACTATTCAGAACCGTGCCTATCTGCCTGATATTGGTTCTGGATAAAGCACGGTTCTGGATACGCATGGACTATCCGGAATCGTGCCTGATCATGGTTCTGGATAAAGCACGGTTCTGGATACGCATGGGCTATCCAGAATCGTACCCTATCATGGTTCTGTACCCTATCATGGTTCTGGATAAAGCACGGTTCTGGATATGCATGGGCTATCCAGAATCGTACCTGATCATGGTTCTGGATAAAGCACGGTTCTGGATGTGCATGAACTATCAATATCCAGAATCGTTCCTAAGCATTTTTCTGGATAAAGCACGGTTCTGGATATGCATGGCCTATCGAGATCCAGAATCGTGCCTGACCATGGTTCTGGATAAAGCACGGTTCTGGATACGCATGGACTACCCAGAATCGTAATTGGTCATAGTTCTGGATAAAGCAGGGTTCTGGATATGCATGGACTATCCAGAATCGTGTCTGAGCATTGTTCTGGATAAAGCACGGTTCTGGATACGTATGGACTATCCAGAACCGAGCACAGTGTCACTGAACATTGTTCTGGATATAACTGCCGTCATACGGTCGCAGCGCGATCTGTGCCCTAGTGGAACGCGCGCCTAACATATGATTTGCTCTATTTGACATCCCCACATCCCCATTTATGCTTGGCAGCTGTACTACTTCCGCCCCCACCGCTGAGGCCACAGCAAGTAATTTTTATGGATGACATCAGGGCACGCATTAATTTTTACCTGATTTTGAAAAAAAAAACAAGAAATTTTGTTGCCTTCTGACAGTGGTCAACATGCCGAAAATGGGCAAAGTTGTCTGTTGCCCTACCGGAAGGAGAATGGCAGATAACTATGAAGAGAAGAGACAAGAAAAGGCTCTGATTTAATGTTTTGTTTCTTACTTTGATGCAGTGACATGTGATGTTGGCTGTGTATATGTGATGTTCCCAATGAATCAAAACCATTTGTACAATGATTGAGTCAACATTTTACATTGTAGGGACTTTGTTTTTTTCGGCTTGCCTTGCTTTTTTTTCGCCCGCTCGTATCAGATTTGGAGTCTGCCGTGGATGCCATCCATAAAATTTACATGCTGTGGCCTAAGTAGTTCCCCCGAACTCGGGAAGGATGATGGATATGTTCGCGGTGGAAGACTGTACTTTTCCCGCTGGCGGAGGGAGCAACAACCCCGGCTGACCGTGCACAACCTACCGCACGGGTAACTCATCATCTGCCGCTATAGACGTCACTGACGTCCGTTAGAGACTCCGCCGTACGTTTTCTCAATCTTTGAGATTTATTTTTGAGACTTCATCAGAATATCCATTAGTGTTGGGCCCCAGGGCACACCACTAGTCTTCCTGGCCTTTCGAAAATAACAACATAAAATGATATATTTGTACATTGCATTTATCCATCAACAACATTACCACAAAACTATTACCATTACACTAAAAGCAAACCCATTGCATTCACACAGTCAAGATCATGTCAATTCCATTGAGAGTCAGGAGTATCTTGTTGTGGTACCACTACCACCAAGAAGTAACTAGAAGCACGGTTCTGGATACGCATTGACCATCCAGAATCGATCGTACCTTATCATGGTTCTGGAGAAAGCACGGTTCTGGATACGCATGGACTATCCAGAATCGTGCCTGATCATGGTTCTGGATAAAGCACGGTTCTGGATACGCATGGACTATCCAGAATCGTACCTGATCATGGTTCTGGATAAAGCATGGTTCTGGATACGCGTACGCATTGACCATCCAGAATCGTACCTTATCATGGTTCTAGATAAAGCACGGTTCTGGATACGCATGTGCCATCCAGAATCGTACCTTATCATGGTTCTGGATAAAGCATGGTTCTGGATACGCATTGACCATCCAGAATCGTACCTGATCATGGTTCTGGATAAAGCACGGTTCTGGATGTGCATGGACTATCCAGAATCGTACCTGATCATGGTTCTGGATAAAGCACGGTTTTGGATGTGCATGAACTATCGATATCCAGAATCGTTCCTAAGCATGGCTCTGGATAAAGCACGGCTCTGGATGCGTATGGACTATCCAGAATCGTGCCTGAGCATTGTTCTGGATAAAGCACAGTTCTGGATACGTATGGACTATCCAGAAATGTGCCTGGGCATGGTTCTGGATAAAGCACCGTTCTGGATATGCATGGATTATCCAGAATCGTACCTTACCGTGGTTCTGGATAAAGCACGGTAAAGGATACGCGTGTACTATCCAGAATCGTGCCTGATCATGGTTTTAGATAAAGCACAGTTCTGGATACGCATTGACCATCCAGAATCGTACCTGATCATGGTTCTGGATAAAGCTCGGTTTTGGATGTTCATGAGCTGTCGATATCCAGAATCGTTCCTAAGCATGGTTCTGGATAAAGCACGGCTCTGATTGCGTATGGACTATCCAGAATCGTGCCTGAGCATTGTTCTGGATAAAGCACGGTTCTGGATACGTATGGACTATCCAAAACCGAGCACAACCTACGATATGGAAAAAAACAGCCGTTTTCCGTCAGCGACATCCCGATTTTACCTCGAAGATATCAGTTATGCTGTTGGCGAGGTTGATTCAACTTATAGCTTACTACACATTAAAGAATAAAAGACTAGAAAATTGACTTGGAAAACATCCAACTTTACTGCTCTGAAATCGCGTTGGGCATCCAATGCGATTTCAGGGCAGCAAAATTGAAAATATTCTGAATAAGGCAATCTTTGTGATATTGACACATACTGCTTCACATTAGCACATTTGAGTCAGTATTTCATAATTTGGGCTTTTCAAACTGCAGAAACAAGTCCCAAGATGAGTCTTTTATTTTCTGGGTGGTACCCTAAAAATCAACCAAGGGCCATATATATATGGCGGGGTACAAAAACGCCAGATATTGTTATGGATGATTGTGAGACGACCTCGGAGCGTTTTTAAGCTAAGTGCCCCAGCAGGAAGGCAGTGTAATGAGAGTAGGTGGACCTAAGAACCTTCCCCAAGGTTATCGCAAGAAGTGATGTCACGTCTCAGCGGGATTCGGAGTCTTAAAGCTGTCAGGAGATATAGATAGAGCATGGTGGGAAATGGTAATGCCTTAAAGGCATCCAGTGCAGCAGTTTTTAGGGCTTGTAAACCAGATTTTTTTCAAAGCCAATATTCTAACCATTTATATACATATTAAGTTGAAACCACACTATCTCAGTGTATATAGATCCTCATGGAGCAAAAATTCCCAAAATTCTGACGGAAAATGGTTACTGGAAGTGCAGGCTTAGTATTCTTCTCACATCTCCGTTTTTTTTTATTCCAACATGTTATCACCAGACATGGTGACGGCACACTCAAATACATGACAGGACAATACTCATTTTCACCTGAGCGAAGTGAGGAAAGTCGTGTAAAGTGCCTTTGCCAAGCTAGGGCACGAGATCGGTGGCATGGCAGGACTCGAACCCGGGATTTCTAGGTTCCGAGTCGCGCACTCTGCCGCTACGCCACACGACCCCACGGCCACATCTCCGTTAAGTTGGTGGGAACTTCTATGATTTTACCCTGACGGTAATTATTACGTACTCAGCCTGCAACAGCTTTACACTTCTATACACCACAGGTGAAATCAAGATCTATCAAACAATGCTAAGATGGAAAGTGTCTAGACTGGAGGGCGCGCAACGAAGCCACGAAAGGCCTTCCCATAAACCAACGACTTAGAAATGTTACAGAATTGTATGCTTCCAACATCTAACACAAGACACAGTGACGGCACGGTCATGTTTTTTTGTCAACGCAGAGGACAATAGACAATACTCATGGTAGCCTGGGTTTGGGAGGCGGACTGTAGCGGACATTAGGGCTTCTCCCCATAAAAAAATCTATCGTTTTAGAAGACGTTTGTTTTTTTGAAGAAAAAAAAGTGACCTGTGTGAGAGGATTTCTTAGCCATTTTTGAACCAATTGCGTGTCTCTCATTTAGATTTATTGATTCATTTCAATTTCTTTATGGAAATGCTCACCTACATCGTAACTCATGTGTTTACTGTGTACAAATAGGTAAATATATCAAAACATGTTTAGACCTTGGAACAAGTAGTATTAGTTGACTCATTTATAGTTTTGTACGTAGTTTAATTTCGTTGCACCCATATATTTGTCTGTATATCTACATGCAGCAGTTTTAGACCTTACGAAAGTCGCTGTACTTTTTGTTGTGTCAATAAAGTTCTATGTGTGTTACAGATCGCCATTGAAGCCAGTCGCATGGGTCAACAAAGCTGCGATCACAACACAACCTGCTTTTTGATGACTTGAAAAACAACAAGAACATCTCTGACCTCACGATGTTGTGGATTAAAAAGCGATACAAGGAGGCCTATCTCTACCTCGGGGTTCTGCTGATTCTATTTCTCGTGACGTGTTTTCTTATCCACCCGGACACCATGCAAATACTCTCAAAGTCGCGCTCGTCTCGACTGGACTACGGCGCAAACTCACAGAGAGCTCCACACAACCAGTGGAGACCCGTACGCATGTTGAGAGACATTCGCAGCACCACGGCGCGACCGCTCACCGACACCGACAAGCTTCACAGGATCGCCGACCTGCTCGGCTACGACCTGACGGGGAACAAGAAGAGGGACGACCTGGAGTCGAGAAAGATGATCAACGATATCCTAAACTTGATCGACGATCACCAAAGACAGGGGAAAGACGCGAGGGACACTGTGGACATGATCTACTCAGTGGTGAGAAGTGCACAGGAGGAGAAAAACGGAGACGCCCTGGGAGAAGTCATGAACGACATGAATGTCTTAGAAAACCTCCTGCCCAAGAGACTGGAAAAAGTGAAGATAGGAACTTATCCATTCACCAGAGACGCCAGGCGTTTGCCCTCGGTAAGTGGAACGTTGTATTGAGATTGAATAGAATAGAAAAGAATAGAATAGAATAGAATAGAATAGAATGGAATGGAATGGAATGGAATGGAATGGAATGGAGAGGAGAGGAGTGGAGTGGAGTGGAGTGGAGCGGAGCAGGGCAGGGCAGGGCAGGGCAGGGCAGGGTAGAGTAGAGTAGAGTAGAGTAGAGCAGAGCAGAGCAGAGCAGAGCAGAGCAGAATAGAATAGAATAGAATAGAATAGAATAGAGAAGAAAACTAATTGGTACAACGTTTTATGTTGTTGTTGTTGTTTTGCTACTTTTATCCAACACACAATCGCGAATTTCCGACCGTACAAATCGTCCTTCATCATGAACTTTGACCCACTGACCTGACGCACAATGATCGTCGGGATGTGTGACGTCACGGGTGGGTCAAAGGTGCCAGGAAGTCGATACCTACCACCGGCCCGGTTCAACGTGGGTTGACGGGTCCTTCTTTTTCCTCTTTTTTACTTAAGTGGTCGCCACGTAACACACCTGAATGGTATGACCACTCACCTTCAAGACTCCTATTTTATCTAAGAAAGTACCGTTGGCCAGAACCCTTGGCCTGCCCCCTATATCTTCACAAGTCACCTTGACACTCGCCAAGTCACCTTGACACCTCCAACTTCCTGGTAACAAACTGTTGACGTGGCCAGAAGCATCCCCTTGCTTAATTGATTACCGCAACATCCTCTGAAGACCTCATCCTTGACACACCTGTCCTGTTTGGTCATGTGCTCCATTAGTTGAGCGCCATTAGTCCAGCCGGCGGTGTTTGTAGGATTCTAAGCCGGCCATCACAGTAATCCTTCTCCGTCTCGTCCTCCAACCTTACAGACATCGGCAAAGCTCGCGCATACATCAAAACCTAAGCGGTAAAAATCCACCCCTCCAGTGTGTCTTGTATCATTTTGAATTCAGATTTAGTACTTGGCGTATTCTCCCCCAGGGCCCGTCAATCACTCCGGTAAGTGCAACTCATTCCGGAGTTTTCCGTTCTGGAGCTTTGACCTGCCGGAAGGTCCTGAGCACAGGAGAACCATGAACGCAACGCCTTCCTAAAATAGACTTGCTAAGGCCACAGCAAGTAAAATTTATGGATGGCATCCTCCGCAGATTCCAAAAAGACAAAGACAAATTTGAAAGGGTACAGAATCAAGCTGCAAGATTCTGTGTGAACAACTATTAAATAGGTTCTAGTGTCACCGGAATGAAAAGAAACCTACATTTGGTCTCACTGGAAGACAGAAGAAAAATGTCCAGACTATGCATGATGTACAAAATGACTAATAAACTGGTGGACGTCCCAACTACTAAGTACCTAATACCGGTCCAGAAGAGAACAAGAAATAGCTGGGTCTTCAAATATCAGACTTATCAACCAAGAATTGAGGTGTTCAAAAACTCGTATTTCCCAACAACTATCGTAGATTGCAACTCGTTGCCACCAAGCATAGTTGGGGCATCATCACTAGAAAGCTTTAAACAAAATGTGCAAAGATTGAGTGTAACAAGTCGTTCGGTGTGATATAGCTAGCTGCCGCCGCGAAGCTAGTGTGTTACACCGAAGGGCGGTTATACCGGCTATACTGATACAGATACAGAAATCTAATGCGAGCGGGCGAAAAAAAAACAAGGCGGCCGAAAAAACAAGGTCCCTACAATTTAACTCAATCATTGTACAAATGGTTTTGATTCAGTGGGAACATCACATATACACAGCCAGCATCACATATCACTGCATCAAAGTAAGGAACAAAACATTAAATCAGAGCCTTTTCTTGTCTCCTCTCTTCATAGTTATCTGCCATCCACCTTCCGGCATGGCAACAGATATCTTTGCCCATTTTCGGCATGTAGACCACTGTCAGAAGGCCACAAAATTTCTTATGAAAAATTTAAACTGTTCTCCAACTCATAAATTTCACTCACCGGAATTTTCGACTGAATCACTCAGTCTTCCTCAGCTATCTGAACAAAATGCTGTGGACACGTGATTTTTCCCACGTGTGACGTCAGCAAAGGGTCAAAGGTTGTCTGAAGTCGATATCGCCCCCCGTCCCGGTTTAAATTTTTTATAATGTAATTTACCAACTCAGATGAACTTTCATGCTGAAACAAAATTTCTTGCTGTTTTTTTTTTCAAAATCAGGCGAAAATGAATTTGCGCGTTGATGTCATCCATAAAAATTATTTGCTGTGGCCTAATGGAGTTTTTCCCGGCTTTTCTGTGAACTTCATTTTCTTCCAGGGAATCCCATTACAAATACTGTCCCCGCAAGGAAACGGTTCGGCTTTGTCGCGGATATAAAAGGCGCTTCGCCACACGAGCGTTTCCAACCCGGGGGACTTCTCAGCTCTATTCCAATTCTAGTCAGAACGATACAGGAAAAGGTTTTGCTTCAAGCAACCTGCGTAACTGCCGCCATTAGATTTCCCCGAAGCTACTTACAGAAATTGGGAACAACGTAGTGTAATTTAAACCTCTCAAAACTACGAAGCCGTTAATTATTAGAGTAAATGCTAGTACATGTACTATATTTTCTAGGTGCTACAGAAATTAGGCATGTACTCGCACTATATTTTCTAGGTGCTACAAAAATTAGGCATGTACTCGTACTATATTTTCTAGGTGCTACAGAAATTAGGCATGTACTCGTACTATATTTTCTAGGTGCTACAGAAATTAGGCATGTACTCGCACTATGTTTTCTTGGTGCTACAGAAATTAGGCATGTACTGGTACTATATTTTCTATGTGCTACAGAAATTAGACATGTACTCGTACTATATTTTCTAGGTGCTACAGAAATTGGGAACACCAAAATGTAATTTAAATCTCTCAAAACTACGTAGCCGTTAATTATTAGAGTAAATGCTAGTACATGTACTATATTTTCTAAGTGCTACAGAAATTGGGCATGTACTCGTACTATATTTTCTAGCTGTTACAAAAATTGGGAACACCATAGTTTAATTCAAACCTCTCAAAACTACTTACTAGTAGTCCTTAATTATTATAGTAAATGCTAGTACATGTACTATATTTTCTAGGTGCTACAGAAATTAGGCATGTACTCGTACTATATTTTCTAGGTACTACAGAAATTGGGAACACCAAAGTGTAATTTAAACGTCTAAAAACTACGAAGTCCTTAATTATTAGAGCAAATGCTAGTACATGTACTATATTTTCTAGGTGCTACAGAAATTAGGCATGTACTCGTACTATATTTTCTAGGAGCTACAGAAATTGGGAACACCAAAGTGTAGTTTAAACCTCTCAAAACTACGTAGTCCTTAATTATTAGAGTAAATGCTAGTACATGTACTATATTTTCTAGGTGCTACAGAAATTAGGCATGTACTCGTACTATATTTTCTAGGTGCTACAGAAATTGGAAACACCATAGTGTAATTCAAACCTCTCAAAACTACGAAGTCCTTAATGTATTACAGTAAATGACAACATTACATTTTCTCGGAGTTACAAAAAATTGGGTACACCATAGTGTAATTTAAACCTCTTAAAACTACGAAATCGTTAATTTTTACAGTAAATGCTGGTATTATATTTTCTAGGTGCTACGGAGTATTGAAAACACCATAGTGTAGTTTAAGCCTCTCAAAACTAGGCTCAGAGATATCAATATTACTATCATTTAATTGGGAAGTCTGGATATAATGATTACAAATGGCATATCATTGTAAAATGAGACAAACTGGTGGTATTAGTGATGGAGTCATATACTAGTAATCAGAGAAATGGCAATCCAATGTCTATGATATAGTTTTTTATTTCATGTAATCACAGGCAGTGTTTATATATGTCATTTGACATTTCCGGTAGACCAATCTTGCTATTTCTTGTTTTGATGTCTTAATACTTATTCTCGACTAAAATGAAGATTTTATTTTTTATAGAAGCTCATCCTACACTTGCAATGAACCTCCATTTTAATAGTAAAAAGTTGAACTTTATTCCAACACACAGTTTACAGAGAGAACAAATCTTCAGCGACCACTGTCACCTTCATCAGGATAATTAATGACCAATCACTTCACAACGTGATCTCGCGAGAATTACGGTTTACAAACACGTGACCTTATTCACACGAGACTTTACTGATACGTGACGTAAGCAATTAATCAAAAGTACCAGGGAGTTTATATCGTCCACCGTCTCTATTAAGTGAAGGCTGAAGTGCTCTGATATATATGGCCTCCTTAATGACATTAATTATCCTGATGAAGGCGACAGTGGTCGCTGATCTCTCTGTAAACTGTGTGTTGGAATAAACTTTAACGTTTTACTATGATTACTACCAACACAGATGAACTTTCATGAGAACCTCCATTTTTAAATGTCTCCTGAAGGAATGTCCGACCGGGTTCCACAACAGAGCCGAGCAAGCTGATTGGTTCAGGGAGAGGTACGTTGATGACGTCAAGATGTTGATGGATTTGAGTGACGTCGAACCGAGGAACTTCTTGGACCTACAGTTCTACTCACTACCGTTCGGGTACAAAAGAGAGAATAAAACACGTGAGTATATGTAGAATAGGCACTTTGTTTGAAGAAAAATAAACTGTTCTCCAACTCAAAAATAAATTAACTCACCAGAAATTTTCAACTGAATCGCTGTCACCGTGACGGGGGGCGGTACCGACTTCCGACGAACTTTGACCCAGTGCTGACGTCACACGTGGCTAAAAGTCACGTGTCCACAGTACTTGGGTCATAAAGCTGATAAAGACTAAACGATTCAGTCGAAAATTTCTGGTGAGTTTAATAATTTCTTTTTGAGTTGGAGAACAGTTTATTTTTCTTAATGAACACAACTGCATGCATAGGCACTTTGATGTTGTTTCTATTGTTGTTTTTGTTGTTGTTACTACTGGGCACGGAAGTATTGCTTCGGGTGGCTGAGTTTCGGATTTGTGTCTCTGTCCTAGTTATACTTCGGTTGCAAGGTGGGGAGATGATTTTTGACAGTTGATTGCTAGGGAGGTCGACGCGCCTGAAGGTGACCCAGCAGCATGGATCGAGTTGGAGTAAGGGGGCGGTATGTGGAGGAATTCAGGAAGTTGTGTAATACCCGATCAAATTACATCGTTGAATCCCTTCCACAGTTCCAACACTTCCCCAAAACCCAAAAACAGACCTAGAACATGAACGTCACGAAAAAACAAAATATTTTTTGTTTCAAGTAATTGTTTTGCTTGCTTCTTACTAAAATTATATGTTCGGGTGTTCTTTGAAGTAATATTATGTCTTTTGATATAGTCGTTGACAGCATATTCCATAATATGGACCACATTGGCGTCTACCGCGGAGTGAGAAAGCAGTGCCTGAGGTGTGCTGTGGTCGGATGCGGAGGGATATTAAAGGGTTCCCGAAGAGGTGGTGAGATCAACGCGCATGACTTAGTATTTAGGTAAGAAAAACATAATTTTCAGAGAGTTTTGTATAATCTAGCCATATTCATAAAATTTACAATAGGTTATCTCAATTACATCAAGGTTGAAATATTTAAACGGACTTAAGATCCTGTACCTGACTTGAAGCAAGAGTACCGACTTGCATATAGACGTCTTTTTCTAACTTTAGAAACAGTTATGAAAAATAAAGACCACGTTGCAGCTTTTGAGGGTGTCTCGTAGCCTCCACCAGGCTTTGGGAGACGGCTGGAAAGGGTGGGGCAAAATGCTATCTCTTTTTTGGCCAATTTCTAGGCTTTCCATCCGTCTTCCGAAGCCTGGTAGAGGCTAGGTGTCTCGCACGGTAGTAGTCTTTTACTATGAAAAGGATGGCTTCACCGATAGGACACAACAAGTAATTTTTATGGATGACATCAGCGCGCGCATTAATTTTCGCCTGATTTCGGAGAGAGAAAAACAAGAAATTTTGTTGCCTTCTGACAGTAGTCAACATGCCGAAAATGGGCAAAGATTTCTGTTGTCATGCCGGAAGGTGGATGGCAGATAACTATGGAGAAACACAAGAAAAGGCTCTGATTTAATGTTTTGTTTCTTACTTTGATGCAGTGATATGTGATGCTGGCTGTGTATATGTGATGTTCCCACTGAATCAAAACCATTTGTACAATGATTGAGTCAAAATTCTAAAATGTAGAAACCTTGTTTTTTTCGGCCCGTCTTGTTTTTTTTTTCGCCCGCTCGCATTAGATTTGGAATCTGCGAAGGATGTCATCCATAAAATTTACTTGCTGTAGCCTTATTTGATTCAATGGAGTCTGGCGTGTACACGCTTGACGTAACGACACAATAGCTATCCCGACTGTTTCCCCATTCAGTACGCTTTCTGTATTGATTCCCAATGCTACCCTCTACTGCTATGTAATTCAATTACATGTGCATGGTATAGCTCCTGAATAATCTGATTACGTGTGATAACCTTTCAATAGTGTGTAAATCTAAGCTGAAAAGAGATCAATTCGCGTAGTTTCCAAATCAAAAGAAGAATTTACCAATCATAACAACGAATCTAAGGTAAATTGTGACTCAGGAAAAGGTGAATGGACAGATTTGATTATAGAATAACTTTATTGCACGACAATTGCACATGGTACAATGTACGGCAACAATTATTGAACTAAGTACCAAAAAAAAGGATAGAATAATATAGGGTTAATGTCCCGCCCCGAGGTGTATATTGTGAGATAATCCCTAGTCAGGTGCGATAACCACCGAATAAACCACCAAGTGAGTGTAGCGAACGAGGTGGTTTATGAGGTGGTTATCGCACCTGACCAGGGATTATATCACCATATACACCGATGATAAGGCGGGACATTAACGTTATTATCATATAGCCTATCCAACTAACACAGTTATTTGACACAAATTCTTTATAAAATTCCTCCCTTGCCAAAAAAGTCTCACATTTTATTTTACGTGAAACAAGATGGCATGGGCAGAAAACAGATCATCACATCTAGGCAATCATTTGCGGTGACCACGTGACATTGGAACAGTACCACTTGTAGTGAGGGTGTCTTTTCTCTCTTTTTCTAAACCCTCAGAGTAAACCATGCCAGGATCGACCAGCAGTACGCAGAGGACGTTGGGAACAAGACCGACTTCTACGTCTTCTTCCCAGAGTCCGAAGACGTGCGGCGAGTGGCTCACCAGGTGAGGTATCTAGTCTCTATCAGACTAACTACGCTGGCTATATTATCTTGAAAGTTCATCTGTGTTGGTAGAAGTCATTATGCAGCAAGATTAAACTGTAATTTCCAACACAAGAAATTGGAAATTTTTGACTGTACAACTCCAGTCTTTGTCAAGGAATGAACAATCCACCGCTTCCGTGACGTCACGCAGATAACACACGTGACTCCGTGAGCAGTGGGTCATAGGTTGCAGAAAGTCAGTGGCGCCCCCTGTCTTCTTTGCACGAGGGATTAAAGAGGCCATCTACATCAGGGCATTACAACCATCCCTCAACAGAGACGGGGGGCGCCACAGACTTTCTGCAACCTATGATAAACTGCTCACGGAGTCACGTGTGTTATGCCCACGATCACCATACTGATCATTCTGGCATGCCAATTCTTGGCAAGACTCCGGATTGTAGAATTTGTACCATCGCACACCGGGGCATGCCCCTACTCTTTTTCGAAAGGTGTGGTGGGTTCTTTAACGTGCGTGGGGTGTGGCTGTCCCCAAACACGGGACCTCCATTTCACGTCCTATCCGAGGGACGTCCCTAACCGAAGCAAGGTAGTCATTTACACCTGAGTGAAGTGAGGAAAGTCGTGTAAAGTGCCTTTCCCAAGGGCACAAGATCGGTGACATGGGACATTGGGGATCGAACCCGGGACCTCTAGGTCCTGAGCCGAAAGCGCTACCGCTACGCCACACGACCCCACAGCCTTGTAGGTTTGACAGGGAAAGAAACTACCTTCCCGCGGCCGGACTCCCTTGGCCAATTTTACTCTCTTTTTTTTGCCGAATTCTACGATCCGTATTCCCGTAGAAAGGCCAAGGCACAAGATCGGTGGCATGTCAGGACTCGAACCCGGTACCTCTTGGTCAAGCACTACGATCCTACGATCCGTATTCCCGTAGAAAGGCCTGGTGGAGGCTATGAGGTATCACCTCTCACGGACCATTGGCCGTGTTTCCCATTTCCGTCTGACAATCCCAAACGACATATTGCGTCCCTATAACCCCTCCCTGGGTCGTAACTCGTCCATCTACAACAATAGCATGCTTGATATGAATTGCCGAGATACATAAAGGTACTTCCGCAGTATTAGTATTCCGGGGTAACGTATTAAGTAGCATTACCCGATTTGATCATCTTCCTTTTCTGTAATTGCCTTTGGACACTGACTAATGTGAGATGCGGTAGAGATAGCCTTTATATCACACGCTCACGGTGCAATCGTGAGGCCTGGGAAAAATTGTGTGTTTCCGGGTTCCGAACCTAGCAATAACCTGCCAACCATGGCCTTTTTTGATCAACCGCAGAATTTCAAACCCGGCAGTTTGGTTTGTTCGAATGACATTAACTGTGAAATTATGTTAGCCGCGCAAAACTACATCAGAGATACAAATGCTTCTAGTTGTATGTGTCCTGCTATGCTTTCCTACTCTTCTCTTCTGGGATGGAAAGTTTGACTCATGCTATCCATAGTTTTTCAAATGTCTTGTAAACGCTTTTTTTCCATTGTAAAAGTGGCTGCGAGAATATAAGTTGTACCTAACTTGAGTTCGCAGTCACTTAGTCCATGTCCTTTTATTTGTATTCATCACTGCGCTTCTGAATAAAAAAAATCCTCTGAATTTCTGAAACGTCATTTAACGCATTTTCTGAAGCATTTTCTTCGGATGAAATCAAATATCTGTCCACAAGCAAACTGGTGGACGGGTCCTAGAGACAGTCCCTACTTTAGGGGTCTCTTTATTTTTTGTGCCACTTAGAAATACCTAGAACCAGCCTATGGTATACCAACAAGAAACCGTTTTCCGTCTGACCAGATTTAGACCACGCCTACATTTCTATACCAATCTAATCGAATTTGAGTTTTCATTTGAGTCAAATATGAGCCCGGAGCACGCACCGATCATTGCTGCCCTATACTCCCGATCACCAGCCAACCATGGCCCGACACCTCCCGACCTACTCCTAACCATGGTTGGATGGAGTTCGGCAGTGTTTGGGGGTTCATATTTGGCTATGTGTGACAGGTGCTTAAAAACACGTGATGTTTGTTTGTTTATAATTGTTTGTTTGTTTGTTTGTGTTTCCACCCAGGACCCCATTTATTTGTACGTGCCATTCAAGACGTACGACCTGCAGTACATCGAAGGGAAAATCGTCCGAGATGTCATCCCGAAAATGTGTTCTAACAAGACAGGAAAGTGCTGGTACGTCATCTCATATATATACGGATACGGAACACAACACGGTGTATTCCGTATCACCCGAGGTTCCAACCCGACCGAGGATCGGATCGCCCGAGGGCCGGAGGTAGAGCCAACCCGTGGAAGGGTCTGGGACCGAGGGTGATGCGGAATACACCGTGTTGTATTTTGTTTATGTCATACTCACCCGAGAGTATGACATAAAGAAAATGCTAAATGTTGCAAAATTTGGTGACCACTTCAAGGTTGGCTGAAGTTCGGGAGATGACTAGATTTAGACCACACATGTAGACTATCTTCCTGTACGAATCAGATGGAATATGGGTTGAATTTGAGTCAAATTTCACTGCCAACCACGCACCGACCTCCTCCCGAACGTCAGCCAACCACCAGCCCACCATGTCCGAAGATCCCGACAGCATTCGAATGTTTTATACATATTGAAACATTCGTCTGGCGCAGCCGAACAGTAGCCGAACACCAGCCGACCTTGCTCCCGACCTACTCCTAACCATAGTTGTGGGGAGTTCGGCTAGTGTTCGGGAGGCCATATTCGGCTCTGTGTGACAGAGGCTTTACAAAACTCATCCTGGTTAGGTACCAGGTTACTCTCCAAGCAGAGATTTGGGTGTTGGGTTATTTTTTACGTGTTTTTAGGCTTTTATCGGGGTTTCTTTTTTTGCACTGGATATTTTCACCTAACCCTAAAAAATCCAGTGCAAAAAAGAAACCCGACAAAAAGCCTAAAAACACGCCAAAATAACTCAAAACTCTGCTTGGAGAGTAGTACCAGGTTCCCTCTGTACCCAACAAGGGAAGTCTCACTCGGTATCAATACTATTTTCCTTTCATGATTTACCACCATACTCCCCCCGAAATTGCTATAAAACGATATTAATTTAGAAGCCCAAAAATGATATTGCCCGCGCTCCTTGCCAAGGTTGAAATTATGGGAGTGGAACCGTATGCTATATCGTCTCCCGAATAATCCCTAACCCATTGTGCCGCGATGGAAAATGATCTCTCGCTGCGCTGGCGAGGAAATTGAAAATCTTTCCGCCCATTAAGCACCGCCCACATCTGTCCGCTGTCTGGCCCGGGGAGACCCTCGTCAAATCGATGTTCGGTACAGAAACTTTGGTTATTGTATTCATGACAGATTCGGGCTTGCTGCTTGACTCGGTGCCTGTGTTTTAGAGGTCTATTACCGAGTAACTCCGCCTTGGAAGCGTAGAACATGATCTATCTCTATGCACGGGCACGCGTGCTGGTTCCAAATGCCAAGGGCGTATAGCTAGTCAGTAGGGTGGGTATTCCGTTTGATTCAGTGGAGCTAGCCCCATCACATACATGCATGTCGTGTGATCGTAGTACGATCGCAGAAAAAGGAGGGCATATTCATTCTTTTGATGGTTGTGTATTTGTCGCACAAAATTAGCGTAAAACATTATCTATCTCTGGAAATGCCAAGGGCGTATAGCTAGTCAGATGGGTGGGTATTCTCTTGATTCAGTGGAGCCCCGTCACATACATGCATGCCGTGCGGTCGTAGTACGATCGCAAAAGAAAGATGGTTGTGTATTTGTCGCACAAAATAAGCATAAACATGATCTATCTCTATGCACGGGCACGCGTGCTGGTTCCAAATGCCAAGGGCGTATAGCTAGTCAGATGGGTGGATATTCCGTTTGATTCAGTGCAGCCCGGTCACATAATACATGTATGTCATACGAACGTCGTAAGATTGCAAAAAAAGAGGACATTCTTTGGATGGTTGTGTATTTGTCGCACAAAATTTGTCGTGTTACAGAAAAGGCTGTGTTAGATTCATGTTTGGTTCTATCACAACCTGCTTGAAAATCCTGCGGTATCAAAATCGTATGACGGGCTACGACATATATGTAGGTTGACAGTACGTGGGTGGGGGGTTGACAGGCAGAGTGACAGCACTCAGTTGGTGTAAGGCGTCCCACGGTGCCAATTTACTGATTTTTCAGGTCCTTTCGGAAAAATGCCATAACTCAGCCGTAGCTGGTCAGAAATGGTTCAAACTTGGGGGAAAGGCAAAATACAACTTGTTGAGTGTTGAAATATTACTTTCATGTTGTTATATTTCTCATATTTGCATATTTCTATGTCTGATATGATGCATAATTCTTCAACAAAAAACGTAAATCGAGGAACTATAGCCAACATCATAGACAGACGCTTTTTGGAGGGTACATTCTTACATCTGTCACCATTTAGAAACTGTTTTGGTATATTTGAAATATTATTCCTGATTTTTATGAAATATGTTTTTGTCCATTTCAATGCCATAATTTTAGGGCAACCCTAACTTCCTTGCCCTATATCAAAAGACAGTTCATGATAAGCAAAAGGATCTAAACAGGTTTGGGTAGTTCAGGACATTACAAATCATTATACTTTGAATCTGACATTCCCTGGGCATGGCTATAGTTCCTCAAAACGCTTCAAAGTTAAGATTATAAATCTTTACCTTCTTAGCAAATTCTAGCTGTCAATCACGTCGGTAGGCCAATTAGTCGTGTATTTAGCACCTCTATGAGACGTAATTATCTGTAATTTGCCCTTGCCACAAGACAAAAGGTTGGCTGTCTTTTGTTATGCGCAGTAATTGTTCACTACAGCTCGGCCCAGCTTTCCTTTTTTTCAATATAGGTCTTGAAAGAAAATGTTTTACAGACAGTAACAAATTGACAACAATTGAATGAAAGGTTTATACGGCTCATAGCCTGGGTGCCAGACTGTTACCAGGGCTGCTATGTAGGCTACCTTCTCAATCCAGGGGACAGCATTTCCCTTCCGAAAGTTTTTTCACAGGGTCTAACCAAGGAGGTTAAATATAACCTCCTTGGTCTAACCAAACTCCATGGTCTCTTGGTATATCATATCTCCTTTGTCTAACCGAGTCTATTAACTGGGTCTAGCATGTGTATTGAGGCTGGGAACTGTCTGGCATATATAGTCTGAACGGTCGGGTCAATACTGGGTGAATTTGCAGAGATTAGCTTTACCGGAAATAGTTGGGGCTAACCTTTTCCAAGATGTTCCAAATAATTTCTAATAACGTACTGTCCACACCCTAATGTTTTAGATACTAAACTGGCACAGCCAAACACTATAGCCGACCTTGCTCCCGACTCTTAACCAAGGAGGTTATATCACCATCATGATGGTTGGGTGAGCTCGGGAGGCCATGTTTATCTGTTAGTGAATCACTAGGGAATCCCTGTGGCCCACTCTCCTTGTCAGTTATCCCCATTTTTTTATGGGTTCTAATATTTGTGGCCCTAAATCCTAAAGGGGCCCTTTGTAGGTCATGCTGGAGGTAACTTACATATATCTTCAGGTTGTTTGGGGGCCAGATTCAGATCAGAATAAATGTGGTGTAACTTACAGCAAGAGCTTCAAATAGAACTTGTTGATCATTGCTTACAGTTGTTTTGTCTGTGTTACTAGTATTTATGCAAGCCTGACATCCGTTCTGCTCTTGATCAGCCAATTGAAAACAAAAGAGAGGGGTACCAATTAACTCCACAGGATGGAATTAGCGCGCAAATCAAATGCAAAACGGCAGGCGGGGCAGAGGCACTGGGTTATCACTCAAACTGTTGCATATGTACAAGCTTCAAGACTGCATTTGGCTCATTACAATATTCAAGTAGGTCATTATAATATTAAATGAGGTTTTTGCTGTGGTCAACCGTGGGACGCCTTACACCAACTGAGCAGGTCAAAAGGTTAGACTTAGGAAGTGAGAGGAATCTACGTTGGTAGAACATAGGATATAGGGACTTTCTTCTTACATAACCGGTAGTGTTTCTCTCACCTGCTTACGTTTCGATGCCTGTCAGACATTTTTCGCAGAGCTTATGACTGGAGTACTGCTTCTCGCCGCTATATGTAGGTGGCGTATTTGTGGAGAGAACACAATCCCAAACGTGGCTTGTATCCCCCCTCCTCCCAGGATCTCCCAGTTGTACAATAACATATAGCAGAGAAGCAGTACTTTGGTCAGAAACTCGGAGGAAGATGTCTGACAGGCATCGAAACGTACAGAGAAACATTAGGTGTAAGAAGAGAATTCCTATATCCTGTCTTGTTCTAATGTCTTTCCTTCTTATTCCTCCCAATTGAAGGAAACTGCGGAACCCACCGAACGTGACGTCGCACAACCTGCGGATCGTGCACCCGGACTTCATGCGCTACGTCTTCGTCAACTTTCTAAACGGGACGGCGTACCGCCCGACCACCGGCGCGCTCACGGTCTTCCTCGCCGTGCACATGTGCGACGAGGTCGACCTGTACGGCTTCGGCTTCGACAGGAGGTTCTCTCTGCACTACTACGACGACAAGTTCAAAAACTTCACGGAGTGGAGAACCGGCGCGCACGACATCGACAACGAGAGATATCTCTGGCAGAGACTGGACGAACAGAGGATCATAACATGGTTCAAAAGATAGCAGCGCTGGTTTTGGAACATCCTAGGCTCCAAGCAGATGCTGGGTTGGACGATTCGGGCTTCTCTGACAACTATGTCATCATTAGCCTGGTGTCCAGTCTTACGTGGTAGGGGCGGGTTTTAAATTTTCTCGGGGCTGCAGGAGCTCTTCCCCGCCCGCCTCAGCTAGGTTTTCCGGTGGGTATTTCACGAGAGATTGATTAGCCCTACCACGAAGTGTTGGGGCGAACCAAATCCCCAAGCATACCATCTGTTATTAGCGTAAAACTCCTACCGGGACGGCCTGTTTCACTGGGCGGAGGAAGGTATTAGAGCCGCCGAAGGCACAGCCTGCCTGAACACCCCCAACACCCCCAATCACGTAAGACTGGATACCAGGCTATGTCATCATGAAACGGCCACCTTAAAGCTGCATTATGTGACAATAGGACAATACAAAAAGTCAACTTTCTGGTAATTTCTTTACAAAGTTGGATCAAACCTCATTGCAAATAAGTTTTATTCAGAAAGTGGAGGTGCCAAAATATGTGTTTAAAAGCTGGATACACAGCTGTCAGCCATGTTTACATTCTGGTAGTTTGCAGTGGCACCACAAATTGGGTATGCCTCATGTGGGCTGTTTTAGCGCCAATCATAAATGTCAGAAATGTGAGATGATAGTACAAATATGTTGAAAAGTGGAAGTAGATTACCATCATATAAATATTTGTTTAAAAATTTTCTATTTTTGTTGCAAAAATGTTACATAATGTCCCTTTAAGTGGAACACATGCCTATGCACAATATGTTCCGCACTATTTTACAGTTATAGACGTCTCTTATCATAGCTCATGTTCAGTTCGACTATAACTATAACTTAAGCAGATATGAAGAAAGTTGGATGGTTGCTCGTCAGAGAAGCCCAGCTGTCAGAAAACGTCTTCAACCTAACATCTGCTTGAGCGTCCATCTTGGAGGAAGTTCCTGAACATGACATCTTCTCATGAATATTAACAGCTCCGTAATATAGACACATGCCATTGGACAGTTTAAATCTCATTAAATATGACATTATCAGTGTACAGTCAAACTTGCATAAGACGACCACCCAGGGATCTGGTCTTCTTAGACAGGTGGTCTTCTTGGAGCATGGGGACAAAACTGTGAAAAAATCCCACCCGTTTTTACAATAGACTACCCCATTGACCCGAAGTGACCCAGTCGGCGCCATTTTACATTGCACACAGAATGCCCTTCTGTTACTAGTTTAGAGAACACGAGACTAGGTCGAGACTGAAGCTTTCTGGCCACTTCAGGAGAACTTCTGGCCTGCCCCACCAACTTGCTAAGCACTGGGGTAAGTAGGACTGTTAAAATTAGTGACAAACTGGCATATTCCATCCAAATTTCTCGGTAGTTATCATGAAAACCGTTTACACAAGCATGCAAATCATAGGCCATGTGCGGTCCCAAATGGAGCCGGTCGCGGTCGCGTTGTACAAGTGGTCGGCTTAGGCAAGTCCCTTACGTCTATGGAAAAAAATATCGGAACCGAGAAAAATCGGTCGCCATTAGACAGTCTTATAGAGGTGGTCGCTTGGGCAAGTTTGACTGTACGTACAATTTGTAGAGGATGCCTTTGATAAACTTTAGTTATAATTGACGACTTCGACGTGTTAAAAATACAACAACTTCTCAACAAAAATTGAACCACCAATCAGTGAAAAGACTTAACTCTTGCACATGGAAGAATAACACTTATATCGTATTGCTAGTCTAATATTCGCCGAACTTCTCTGAAATATTGTATTGTTTATGTTTATATTTACATAGTTTATATAAAAGGTCCAGGATACTTCTCCAGTTTACGAAACAGATACTCAGTGAATGTTTTTAATTATGCAATAAAAATACGTTTTTGTGAATTTGTAAGAAGACATTAGCAGAAATTAGCATAATAATATCGTTGGTATTAGGTAAATATGGGAAGGAACAATGGTTGATCATGTTATAGTTTTATACGCTTACAGAGATGTTTTTATCGCAATAACTTTGTTCTCAAACGCACATTTAGTGAAATTTTTAACCCTTGTCCTGCTGGCATTCCTGACACAATATTTTTCAATAATTTCATGTCTTAATTAGATCATAGACCCCCAATTTGTTTGTACTGCAGTGGCATAGTTACTTTCGCTGAGGTGTGATGCGTTGCACGAGAAATACCCCCAAATCGTACCTATCCAGAGTGCTATATAGATGGTACTGTATGTGCAGAACGACAATTGTTGTGCTCCGCAGGACAAGGGTTTTAAGGAAATATGAGCCAACCTTGAACGTATTCTACGTTTATTTTATGAAAAGGTGCACCGCATTTCTACTTCTCAAATAATGTCGTTGCAATTTCACCGCCATGTTCTCCGAAACAAAATAGAATAAAATCTTTACGCCAAAGCGTTTCATACGTGCTTCGACTTCAACATATATAAGGCCACAGCAAGTAAATTTTATGGATGACATCCTCCGCAGACTCCAAATCTATTGCGAGCGGGCGAAAAAAAAAACAAGGTGGGCCGAAAAAATCAAGGTTCCTACAGTTTAAAATTTCGACTCAATCATTGTACAAATGGTTTTGATTCAATGGAAACATCACATATACACAGCCAACATCACATATCACTGCATCAAAGTAAGAAACAAAACATTAAATCAGAGACTTTTCTTGTCTCCTCTCTTCATAGTTATCTGCCACCCACCTTCCGGCATGGCAACAGACATCTTTGCCCATTTTCGGCATATTGACCACGACAAAATTTCTTCTTCTTTTTTTCAAAATCAGGCGAAAATTCATGCGAGCGCTGATGTCATCCATAAAAGTTATTTGCTGTGGCCTAAGTGGATGTATGTGAAAGGGATGAAAATGCTATGGTGTTATGTAAAAAGGTGGGTGGTATGATGGTATCACACACGGTACGAAGACCTTTATAGACATCCAATGCAATTTCAGGACATCAAAGAAAAAAAATATTCTGGATGAGAAAATCTCTCTGATATTGACGTTTACTGCCATTTCTTAGCACACGTCTGTCATATTTTGACCGATTTCATATTCATTCAAAATAGCCCAATAACAGACTACAATCCACCACAATCCACCACAACAGAACACAATCCACCACAACCAACCAAAACCGACCACAACCCACCATAACCGGTTAACCAACCAAAACCGGCCACAACCCACCATAACCAACCAAAACCGGCCACAACCCACCATAACCAACCAAAACCGGCCACAACCGACCACAACCCTGGCAGCCATTTTGGATCGGTATTGATGGGTCTGACCAGAACCGGGCGCAATAGTTTAATTTCTAAACCGTTTCTTCTCAAATCTCCGATATACGGCGATATCATTGCGAGGAAAAACATACGTACGTTCATTGTACCATGTATGTGTGACCTGAGTTTTACCTCAAATACATGAACAACATGAACCTGATCAATGACAGATGCCTACACAATCATACATCTGTTTGCTGCCAGTAACGTATGGCACATCCCTGCTACAGTTAATAGTACAGTAAATAAGGTCTGGATAGTGCATGAATCACGTACCGTCTGTCTGGCTAGTGCTAGCCTCCATAGCATGCCAAAAACTAGGGGTTTGGGGGTCTTCAGGGTCTTTGAGAGCTTTTATGTGCTATTTTCTGATTGCACATAGACAACATAGCCGAATTACCACCGTTTTTAGAATTAGGCTAATCAGAAAACAGCAGAAGACCACCAAACCTCCAGTTCTATAAGACTGCTACGGACTAACCTGGTGCATGGGAACTCCGGCACTGCCTACTCCGGACCAGGTAATTTCACGGGGATGTGCGCGCAGCTGATGGTATGGCCATCAACCTCAAAACGCCACTTCTTTTTGTGCTTTATGTCACGAATCGACTGTCTTTATAATTACCTCCATGAAAAAAATGGAGGTATTGTTTTTTGGCATGTCTGTGTGTTTGTGTACGTCTAAACTACCTACATGCCAAAAATCATGAAAGCTCGTCGTTTCTTTCTTGATTTATCCGCTTTGAAATATTTCACTGGAAACTCCCTTGTAGTTCCAGAACAAGCTGATAGGGGGACCAAGTCCATCAGCTATCAGCCAACAAAAAATCAAGACCGTAGCATGTCCATAACAAAAGATACAAAAAAACGAAAGTTCTGCTGCAGTACCAAGGTCAGCCATCAGGAGGCCCAGATTTGACCTTGACCTTTGCCTTCCAAAGACCTATATACCAACGTACCAAATATCATCACAATCCATAAAGGCCTTCTTAAGTTATGCTGACCACAAGTATGCGGAAACACACACAAACACACACACACACACAGACATGCCAAAAACAATACCTACATTTTCATGTAGGTAATAATTAGATAGCGCCCCTCTATCTCATTTTTTATCAAGAGGAACTGAAAAGAAGTGTGCGTAAAGAAATGCGTATATGTAGCTTCACAATGTCATAATTCATTATCACAGCAAACAAAACATATTATTCTGTTATATATGGCTGATTTATGATCTGAATTTCCCGATAAATCTAATCACACAAATGGATTCAACGTACCGACTAGAATGTTATTAGAAGGATTGTTACCGTACCAGTATTCAGGAAAGTATCCCTTAGTGAGGGTATATCACTTTATCCATCTCTCAAAAGACACTGTCCAATTTCCTGATAGCAAAATGGCGAATGTAAAAGATAAAAGAATGGCATTACACTGTGTGTGTCCCTTCATAGGTAAGTTGATTGTAAGGCCACGTTGATTTGATTATATGGATGACATCCTCTGGAAACCTCAAAAACTGATGCGAGTTTGCGAATAAGAAACGTTTGGCAAAAAAAGTTGTCTTTATTGTGAAATCTACATGTTCAGGAAGGTTGAACAAATGACCTAACACACAGTATGGTATGGCGAATAATGGATTTTTCATTTTAATTTCTTCTCATTTTTCCCTTTGTAATTGATTTTGGCATTTTACGACTTAAGTATCGTTTTCTAATTTTTTTTTTGGCAATTTAAACATATATTTGCAGCTGCTTTGTACGATTTACAGTATGGTGGAAAACTTTTTTTATTCATGTATCAAAACAACATACATACGATGCAATGAACCATCCCTTACACAATAATTCAAATCATGACAAATCGCTTATCATAATAATAATCATAACAATATTTTGTATCGTAACATATCGTTGATCATAAAAATAATCAGTGATTCAAATCATAACAAATCATTGATCAGAACAATAATCATAACAGTGATTCAAATCATAACAAATCATTGATCAGAACAATAATCATAACAATGATTCAAATCATAACAAATCATTGATCAGAACAATAATCATAACAAAATCATAACAAATCATTGATCAGAACAATAATCATAACAATGATTCAGATCATAACAAATCGTTGATCAGAACAATAATTATAACAATGATTCAAATCATAACAAATCATTGATCAGAACAATAATCATAACAATGATTCAAATCATAACAAATCATTGATCAGAACAATAATAATTGGTGGAAAACTTTTTTGAAACGGACGAAAATTCATGTTTTCGCGTGGATATCATCCATATATACATAATTAAAACGCCCTCCCAGTAAACCCCATCGAACCAAACTCCCCCGCCAGTATTTATAGTCCTATTTCTCGGCAGACGCAGTTACGAGTTTAGTTATGACATGCTCTGTACTTGATTGATGGGTAATAGACAAAACAATCACATGTCCCCATCTGTTATAACTGTAGATTATGAAAGTTGTAAAATTTTATCGAGTGTGGAACGTGGGAGTTCGTCTTTCCGCAATGTTGAGTGGAATAACTGTTGGGACATCCGTGCATGATAGCACCACATGGTGTCCGTTTTATTTTGGCGACGTCTCAGGGAGGAGCCTAATGGTACAGTATTTTGTGCAGTTTGCAAGAATTCTAGGAATTGTACAGACATTTTGTCCTCAGGCATGGAATGTTCATAGGAATGTCTCCGAGTTCTGTTTGTTGACATGCCCACATTCCTGGAAACCCTTGGGAGAACCTGTCTGCCGGAAGCCCGGGGCTCGTTCACTATACACTCAGGGGAGGGTAGGGTAACAAGGCTTCCTCAAAATCATGAACTCATGGCAGTGCCATGAAAACAATAACCCTATCAGCAACCACCGTCGCCATGGCAATGTATATTTTCATTGCCAGTCTTGCTCCATGGAAAATGGATATGTATTGTTTTTGGTATCTGTGTGTGTGTGTGTGTGTGTGTGTGTGTGTGTGTGTGTGTGTGTGTGTGTGTGTGTGTGAAAGTTGTAAAATTTTATCGAGTGTCTTTCCGTGATGTGGAGTTGAATGGCCGCCGGTACCTCCGTGCATGATAGCACCACATGGTATCCGTTTTCAAGTTTTTACCTCCATGCATGAAAAATGGAGGTATTGTTTTTGGAATTCCTGTGTGTGTGTCCGGTTGTGTGTCAGTGTTTCCGAATGGCCATTAGATCAGGTTGTAATGGATATGATTGGGTTCAGTCTTTCTTAGATGAAGAAAGTCATTAATCACGTCTATATCTGGTTGTGATCACTGTTTTCACACGTTTTTTTAGATACATGACCTCCTTGACAGCAGGTGTAGTTTCCCTTGCACGACAAAAAAGACTTGTAGACACCATGGTGAATGAGAGGAGGACACAGTCACCATCACACAAGATCTAAATATTTCATGAAGGTCTCCGAATTCTTGTTTTTAATGAGTCACCTCCGCAAAGTATGGCCACACCGACTTAATTTTATGGATGACATCCGCGCGCGCATTGATTTTCGCCTGTTTTCCAAAAACAAAGGTCACATCCACCGAGGCTCTGGCCTGGCTCTAGGCCTGGGTAGTCCATGGTAGTTAGCGACAATACGGAGCCGGTGGTAACTCTGGAGGATGGCACCCACGCTACCGAAGCTCCACGACTCAAGAACTCGGTACATACGTGCAAAATGTACAGTGAAGATTAATAAATTCCGCAGAAAGCCAGGGTATGCCGGCGTGTCGCATACGTCGTTGCGAATTCAAAATAGTAGCTTTTGTATTTCTGTGGTTTAGTAGCAATTTTATTTATGGTCGGAATCTCTTTTAATTCGCCCGCGCGCACTAGTTTGTGGGTCTTCATAGGATGTCATCCATAAAATTAAGTCGATGTAGCCTATGTTATGTTTTCGGTGTGCCGAGTGGCGCAGTGTGCCGAGTTTCGAAGGTGCCGAAAAAAAACCGACATTGCGCCGACCTACTCCTAACCATGGTTCTGGAGGCCATATTCGGCTATGCATGACAGAAACTTAGGCTGGAATCACAACCAAATGATCATCATTCTAGAAAAAAAACTCCTCCAACGTTTGGCACCCAAGATGAAAGAATTTTCATATTGTGATCGATGGATCATAAAATGGCTGGTTACCCCTTAAGTCTGGGACTTGGATGTGTACTAATTGAAACCATCCATGCACAGAGCATCATCGTGATTACTAGCCGGATGTTCAGTCAAGCAAATAATGGTGCAAAATGAGCTCGAAGATTCGAGGCCGTCTGTCTGGGAAAAGAAGCGTTTTGGTTATTAACAGGAGCTCACGGGAGAAATTAGTCGATTCGTCATTATCAAGAAAGACTATCAACCGCTCTATTATGTCATCACTAAAATATGATGAAGATTTTCGACTCAACTGTTGCCCGTGTAGTCATTATTATATATTACAAAGTTTGTAAGAAAGTTTATATTTCGTTGCCCTTCGTCGTGTAAGGCCATTTTGTTTTGATTGTATGGGTGACATCCGCGCGCATGAATTTTCGTTCATTTTCAAAAAGTTTTCGACCTTACTGTACATAGTACAAAGCAGCTGCAAAATGAGCAAATATATGCCGTAAATTGCAAAAACAAAATTAGAAAATAATAGTAATGTAAAATGCCAGAATTAATTCCAAAGGAATAGAAGAAAATGTGAAGAAAAGAGTCTATTATTCGCCATACCATACTCTGTGTGTTTAGTAATTTAAACCTTCATGACCGCGTAGATTTCACAGTGAAGGCAACTTTTTTTCTGAACTTTTTTTAATTCGCACGCTCGCATCATTTTTGGGGTTACCAGAGGATGTCATCCATATAATCACATCAACATGGCCTAACAAGTTTATTGATATTCACTTTCTGGATCTGTGGACCAAGGATATCCCCTGATCATACTAAAAGGGTTTTAAAAAATTTTAAAGCTAACCGCTAAAAACGCAATGCTGTTGAGGGTAAAAGCAAATGCAATACACATGGGTGCTATACGTATCTTCCATACATGCCAGGGCTCGAAATACTGGGTGCATGTGCACCTCAGAGCACCCAAAATTGGAGCTGTGCACCCAATTTTTTTTTCAAATATTTTCGTAGGTTTACGTATGTAAAGATGTTCCATGTATAGTAGTATACAGCAAATTCTCAAGTTAATAACGACCAATCAAGTGTTTAAAAAAAGTAAAATCATTGAACGAAACGTAACATAATTAGTTTTTGAAGATATTCTAATCTTATATGGTGCACCCCCAAAAAATTTGTGCACCTATTCCCAACAAGACTGGCAATGAAAACATACATTGCCATGGCGACGGTGGTTGCGGTTCGAGTTATTGTTTGCATGGCACTGCCATCATTTCATGATTTTGAGGTAGCCTTAAGTCTAGACAGATACAGTGCACTCCTCCCCAGAGTCTATAGTGAACGAGCCCCGGGGTCACAGAAAGTATGGCCATCCGGGGCAGAGCGGTCTTCCCAAGGGTTCCAGGAATGTGGGCATAGATGTGGGTCAGAGAAATGCCTGTGGACATTCCATTCCTGTGGACAAAATGCCTGTACCATTTCTAGAATTCTTGCGAATTGCACACAATACTGTACCATTAGGCTCCTCCCTGAGACGTCGCCAAAAATGAATTTCGAGCCCTGCATGCGGCGCGGTAATTGCGGTAAACCTAAGGCCATATGTACCAGAGAAATAGTAGTTCTGATACTCACGTGTGTAATTTTCCATCCATTTACAAGAGAGCCAACCCCCAGTTGTACAATACCACCAACTGTCAGTAGCCATAACTGAGGACGAATGACTCCATTTGGGTGTTTCTAACTAGCAAGTAGCACTATTAAAGTTGTTGGTGTCATTATGAACCCTGGAACATATCTAGTATGGAACTGTGTGGCCCATTTGCAATAGTTCAGAATTCTTTGCTTAGATTGTGTATATTTCTTTGTTATTTTTATGTACTCTTAGGCCACACCAATTTAATTTATCATTTCTCGGATTCGCCTCTTCATTTTTTTATGATTTGCAATAAAAAAAGAAGATTCTGGTTCAACTCAAATATGCTCATATTTTGCCCCCAACAGTTGAGGAAAGTCCTTTTCTTCCTAGTTCCTATAGTTACAGTTTTTCCATCTATGAATGCAGTGGTTTGACCAATGACATGGTTTGTTGACGTCTCTCACCATGGTAACTGGTGTTGGGTTACATAATGTTGCAATTTTATAGTAGGAGGGATTTATACTCCTGTCTGACCATATATATGAATGTGTTTGAGTAAGAATTAACAGAGCAGACCATATGCGAAGGTAAACATTATGGCTTTGCTTTGCAAATGTAAAGTTTCTCGTTGCAATTTGTCTTTGCTCAGGCTAGCTTCCCTGTTAAAATGTTGAGAAGTCTTCGTTGTTTCAACTACGTGCAGTGTCCTTATAGCTGCCGCATTGCCCATCAGACAAGCGGGCGGTCTCCTTATAAAACGAGACCGAACTCCAAACTTCGTTAACCTAACAAGCAAACGACCACACAGCCAAGACTTTACAACCAATTTTGAGAGAGATACACGTGAATCAAATCCTGGACCACAATTGAATTTGAAATACGGGCCAATCGTTTGTGTCTAGTTATCCAGCTACAAAAACGTTATTTTATCCCGTAAACCCCGATGTTACAGTGGCCCCTCTATTCAGATAGATAGTTTAGTTCTAGTTACTGCATGTCCTATATGCGATCTACCGCTAGCGTTATATCAAACTTATTACACTTCCTCTATAAAACTTGCCACAGGACAAAAAATATCGCTCCCAGGTGGCGAGTATGAAGGTATGGAAGGACGTTGTAATATTAGGCGAAGCTTGTAAAAAAGTTGATGCCGACCTAGCCGTCATCGAGACATAAATTTACCGGTTAAACTGACAAACCAGCGCTTTTAAGATTAAAATTGTAAACCCAGCACTCAACAAGAATTCGGAGATCTTATACCTCCATGAAATATATGTTTTGTAAATGTTTGTACACAGTACACTACAGTACAGAACAAAATAACACAGGTTTTTGTTTTCAAACCTTTGGCCTGAAATAGGTAAGGCTGTAATAGATATGGTCAACTGTACATGTAGCCTATTCCAGAGGGAGAACCTCATTAATCAGGCGCGCTGCCTCCACACGTGTGCTAGTGTTTTGTTGCATAACCCGCACATCTGTTTCCCTGCCTAGCAAAAAGGTACAAAAAGTTCTGCTGCAGTACCAATGTCAGCCACCAGGAGGCCCATTTTTGACCCTGACCTTTGGCTTCCTAAGACCTACCAGCATACCAAATATCATCACAATCCATAAAGGCTTTCTGAAGTTATGCTGACTACAAATGTGAGGAAACACACACACACACACAGAGACGCGCCAAAACAATACCTCCATTTTTCATGGAGGTAACAAAACCGTCGTAGGAAAGATGTGTGACTATACGTATTATAGAACACTGTATAATGTGTAGCGAGAGACATATATTTCACAATCTCTTTACCCATTTCTGTTAGAAACAAACTATTTGACACATGCTATGGTTCCGAAATGTGGGGTGCGTTCAAGAGTTCTCATTCCTGTCCGATCGAATCAATTCACTTCAAATTTTGTAAACAATTATTACGTGTTCCGAGATCATCTTGAAGCCTAGCTGCAAGAGCGGAATTAGGGAGATACCCCATGCAAGTGGAGGCCTCCCTGAACGCAATCAGATATTTTCTCAGACTTTGCCAAAACGTGCCAGCAGACAACTTTGAAGCAGACGCCTTCTTTGTAGCAGACAGGCTCGACTGTAATCCTAGCTATAGATGTAGTTTTTATTTTGACATGGAGTCACGAAAAATACTTAGTCTAGCAGAGGAATGACTTACTGCCATAGTCGGCTGACTGCTAATTACCTCCATGAAAAATGGAGGTATTGTTTTGGGCGCGCCTGTGTGTTTGTGTGTGTGTTTCCGCACATTTGTAGTCAGCATAACTTCAGAACGCCTTTGTGGATTGTGATGATATTTGGTATGCTGGTAGGTCTTAGGAAGCCAAAGGTCAAATATGGGCCTCCTGGTGGCTGACCTTGGCACTGCAGCAGAACTTCCGTTTTTTGTACCTTTTTGCTAGGCAGGGAAACAGATGTGCGGGTTATGCAACAAAACACCAGCACACGTGTGGAGGCAGCGCGCCTGATTAATGAGGTTCTCCCTCTTGAATAGGCTACATGTACAGTTGACCATATCTATTACAGCCTTACCTATTTCAGGCCAAATGTTTGAAAACAGAAACCTGTGTTATTTTGTTCTGTAGTGTACTGTGTAAAAACATTTACAAAAATTCATATATTTCATGGAGGTATGAGATCTCCGAATTCTTGTTAATAGGGCGATGATACATGGATTTCGGTTAAAAACCTATAATCTAGCGGATAAAGATTAACGGAAGGGAAGAATTAGGAGAATATATCACTCTGTTTATGACAAATTAACGGCACTAAGAGTAATTAACTGTCATTTAATCAAGCGCGCTAAATCAGAAAATATATGAAAGACCGCCAAAAAGGTGGGCTAGCGATAGTTAATTGTTTACAAATCGGTTCTTTAGAAACAGTATCAATCATGGTAACACTAGTGTATTGCAAAGAAGGAGATAAACCTTAGGCCGTGTTGATTTGATTATATAGATGACATCCTATGGGAACCCCAAAACTGACGCGAGCGTGTGAATAAAAAAATGTTTGGCAATAAAATTGCCTTCATTATGAAATCTACGTAGCCATGAAGGTTTAAGAAATGACTAAACACAAAGAGTATGGTATGGCGAAGAATGCACTCTTTTTTTCTTTTCCTTGGGAATTTATTTTGGCATTCTACGACATCAGTATCGTTTTATAATATTTATTTTGCAATTCATGGCATTTTTTTGCTCATTTTGCAGTTGCTTTGTACGATTTACAGTATGGTCGAATTTTCTTTTATTCGAAACGAACGAAATTTTTTTAATGCGCGCGCGGATGTCATCCATATAATCAAATCAGCATGCTCTTAGTTATGATTATGTTTACCGAAGGAAAACATATTGTTTTTACTCAGTTTCTTCCTCTTCTGTTCCAAACACTAACCTCTGACCTGGCCAATGACATGATTTGTTGACGTCTGTCACCATGGTGACTGGTGTTGGGTTACTATATAATGTTGCAATTTCATGGTCTGCTCTACTCCTGTCACCATATATTAGTAGTACATGTATGTGAATGTGTTTGAGTAAGAATTAACAGAGCAGACCATGCCGAAAGGTAACATTATGCATTTGCTTTGCAAATGTTACTTCTCTAGTTACTTTATGAATTCCGTACACATTCCAAAAGTATCCAGTTTCCCTCCATAAGAGTTCCTGTCTTCATCGTAACTTCTGCAGGCAATGTCTATTGTTCAGCACGAGTGTTCAGGGAATTTACAATGGTAACAATGGCCCTACGCACATCGTTACAGCCGGCAACCCACTGAAACTCCGCATATAAATCTACAGGTAATGGAAAATTGTAAAACACTTTTGTCAATGCCGTGGCTACTATTGCATGGCTTCTTTTACTGACTGTCGTATATAGTTTGGTCCATTAGGAAGAATTTTATTGCACGACAATTGTACATGGTGCAATGTATACCAACAACTACATAGTGCAAAAAAGGGTATAGAATAAAACTTAACATCATAACTAGAAAGGTAACATTTGCAAGGCAAATGCATAATGTTTACCTTCGCATATGGTCTGCTCTGTTAATTCTTACTCAAATACATATGGTCAGACAGGAGTATAAATCCCTCCTACTATAAAATCGCAACATTATGTAACCCAACACCAGTTACCATGGTGAGAGACGTCAACAAATCAGGTCATTGGTCAGGTCAGAGGTCAGTGTTTGGAACGGAAGAAGAAGAGGAAACGTAGCAAAAACTATATGTTTTCCTTCGGTAAACATAATTACTTTGACAACAATGGCTAGTATAATATACAATCAACTGGGGCTAATTATGATTTTCGGTATTTTTCTAATATCAAGGCAGTCGTTTATATATTTACCTATTTCAATTCTGACGCTATGTAAAATCAATAATTCGGAGACATCAGACCTCCATGAAATGTCTAGATGTTGTGCAATCTCCTTTTGAAATACCCTACTTTATCAGGCAAGGGAAACAACACCAGCTGTGAGCTGTCAAGGAGGTCATGTAACAAAACAAAACTGTGAAAACAGCGAGCTCTGTCAAGGAGGTCATGTAGCAAAAACACCTGTGAAAACAGCGGGTGCTACCAGATGTAGAAGTGCTCAATGACTTTTTCCCTCTAGAACGGACTGAACCCAACAATATCCATAACAACCTGACCTAAGGACCATGCGGAAACACAGACACACACACGGACACACACACACACACACACACGGACATACCAAAAACAATACCTCCATTTTTCACGGAGGTAAAAACGCAAAGGCATAAACCCTCCACGGGCTTAATTAAATAGCACACGAACAGTAGCGAGACCAAGTCCATTTCTTCTCTAACGCTATATAACAAAGGAGGGATTAACGTACATCTGTCAACGTTGTCATCAGTAAAGCTGTACATGTACAATGACGGAATACGTGGCTTATTGAGCGCCATACACTAAACCCCCTTGGCTACAGGCGTACTTAGCCGTTACAGTCACGTCTGCGCTATAACACATGATCAAGGTGAGCAGGGCTATAACAGTAAAACAGCAATCAGCGGCCTCAGTCGAGCGCTCGCTAATGAGAGCCGCAGTCAAAGGTGCGCGTCTGGAAAGGAGTTGACTTTATCTGGTAGTAAACCTTATTGGAAGTAAACCGTGGGAGAACGCATCAGTGTGGGCGGGACGGGACGGAAGTATTGTTTCAGGGTGGTTGTCTGTGTGTATGTGTATATGTGTGTGAGTGTATGTGTGTGTGTGTGTGTGTGTGTGTGTGTGAATATGTGTGAATGTGTGTGTGTGTGAGTGTATGTGTGAATGTGTGTGTGAGTGTATGTGTGTGTGTGTGTGTGTGTGTGTGTGTGTGTGTGTGTGTGTGTGTGTGTGTGTGTGTGTGTGTGTGTGTGTGTGTGTGTGTGCTTGAAGTAGCCCATGCCAAATTTACGTAAGGAGTCCCTTTTAAAAAATTTAAAAATTAAAATTTTTGGTACCACCAATAAATACATGTAGCTAAAATCAGCCTACGATACGAATTCGCGAAACAAGCAGCCGTTTTCTGTTGGTGACATCGCATTTTTGGCTCACAGATACCAGTATACTATGCGATTGCATTTAATAATTTACTTCATGAAACAAAAATGACCAAAAAATTGGAAAATTCTGTTTTACCGCCCTAAAATCGCGCTCTGGGTGTCTTTAACCTCATCACGAAATGTGAAAAGAAGGTATGATAGTCCTGTAAAGGAAAGAAAAGAGAAGAATACAAACTATGGACGAAACTTACTCGCGATAGGCCATGTTGCCAAACTCTGTCTCAAACATCAATGGTTAGATTCAGTGGTCGATCGTTTGTAAAACTAGCAGTGACAGATAGATCAGAGTGATTTCAGGGCCGGCGCCTGGCAGCTAAGCAATTCAGCATCAACAACCCTGGGTTGGAACTATGTGACTCTTTGGCAGATTAACAAGTCCTCTGGCAAAATATTCCTATGAAATACACATATCCCCTTCTTTAGTATCTCAGGTCATGGGGCTACCGTCTCTTTTAAGATAATTGTAAAACTATCTAACCTATCTAATCAATCATCCTACCACTATTTCGATTTCGTATGCACGATTCTTCTGTTTTCCACGTTATTTGGATACATTCCCATCTTACAACGGCTTCAAGTTCAGGAGAAACAGATAGAAAACCAGATCACGAGATATCAAGACCGGAAGTTCTGCTGCAGTACCTAGGAAAGACGCCAGGGGGCCCAAAATCTAATCATTTCTACGTCTTATAAAGACCTACCCACCTACCAAGTTTCATTTCAATCCATCCACTGCTTCTCGAGTTATCTTGCTAAACCACACACACACAAACACACACACAAACACGCACACACAGACAAACGCTACTGAAAACATAACCTTCTTGGCGAAGGTAATGAACGATTGCATCTAATCTATAAACATATCTGGCCAAGCAATGCTCCCTACAAGAACTGTAGACAGACCTAATGACAAGGACTGCAGACAAACAAAAGAATTGTACTGGATGCTGTCCAAAAAAAGTTTGCTTGTCCGAGTTTGAACTTTTTGGAGCCCATTAGGAAGTGCTGATAAACATCGCACTTGTTCTTGTCCCGAGACCACCTTTCCGAGAGTTGTAAGATTACTTGGACGAAAGCCCGGGGTAGACTCTGTCTGATCAGTGATAGCGCTTGGGTTTAACCTGACAATTGAGTGATGCTATCATAAATGGGATCACATAATTGTCCCTCCAGAGATCCCACCGACGCTTGTTGGAGGACAAGTTTTGAGGACAAACCGTTGGAAACTTGCTTAGGTGAACTTGGAAGAAAGCTCGGGGTAGACTCTATCTGATCAGTGATAGCGCTTAGGGTTAACCTTTTACAGTTGTGTGATGCTATCATGGTCAGAATCATATCTAACTGTCCCTCCAGAGATCCCACCGACGCTTGTTGGAGGGCAGGTTTTGAGGGCAAACCGTTGGAAACTAGGAAGAAAACTCGGGGTAGACTCTGTCTGACTCAGGTTTAACCTTTTACAATTGTGTGATGCTATCATGGCCGGGATCATACCTAACTGTCCCTCCAGAAATCCCACCGACGCTAGTTAGAGGTCAAGTTTTGAGGGCAAACCGTTGGAAACTAGGAAGAAAACTCGGGGTACACTCTGTCTGACTCAGGTTTAACCTTTTACAGTTGTGTGATGCTATCATGGCAGGGATCATACCTAACTGTCACTCCAGAGATCCCACCGGCGCTTGTTGGAGGGCAAGTTTTGAGGGCAAACCGTTGGAAACTAGGAAAAAAACTCGGAGTAGACTCTGTCTGACTTAGGTTTAACCTTTTACAATTGTGTGATGCTATCATGGCAGGGATCATATCTAACTTCGTGAAGCATACGATGTTTTATATTCTGGTAAACACGATTGGCTTAACCACGTAAATGACATTCTGAATTACAATGGTCTTGGACAATTCTGGACGAACCCCGGATCATACCAAGTGGATACGATAACCAATCAATTACGATCCCGCCTTCAAGATATATATATATACAAAAATGGTATAATTCTATTAGTAACAACGCAAAACTTTCTGTTTATACCGCATTAAAGGAAAATTATGGACAAAAACAATACCTCTCAAGTATACACAATCTAGATATCCGAAAAGCGATCACAAAATTAAGAATTAGTTGTCATAAATTAAACATAGAAATGGGTCGATACAAGAAAATACCAAATGACCAACGGTTCTGTCCATTTTGTCCAAACATGATTGAAAATGAGCACCATTTTATAATGGATTGTACACTATACAATGATAAGCGCCTATTGCTGTTCACCTTTCTTTCCGCTTGTTCAATTGAATTCAATACGTTAGATGCTATAGATAAATTCAACTACATTCTCAGGGGAGATAACCAATACAGTGTTCAAATAGGAAAATACATTAAAGAATGTTTCGATCTTAGAGACCACATGTTAGAGAATAGTTAACCTTTATTGTTACATCATACATATACTCTGTACGTAAGATGACGTTATCCACACATGTATGTAGCTTTGTTAGATCTTTAGTTAAGTTGTAGAAGACCATACAAAAGTCTCTGTACTTTTTTGTTGTGTCAATAAAGAATCTGTATCTAACTGTCCCTCCAGAGATCCCACCGGCGCTTGTTGGAGGGCAGGTTTTGAGGGCAAACCGTTGGAAACTAGGAAGAAAACTCGGAGTAGACTCTGTCTGACTTAGGTTTAACCTTTTACAGTTGTGTGATGCTATCATGACAGGGCTCATACCTAACTGTCCCTCCAGAGATCTCACCGGCGCTAGCGGGAGGGCAGGACGTGACGGCAGCCCGTTAGAAACTCGCTACCGTGTCCTCAACCTCTGGTCTCCCGTTCATCAAAGCCTGTCTGGGGAGAGGATCTGTATTCATTAGCCGGAGGCAGGCCGTCCGCCAGCGGGCACGCTCAGGCGCCCTGTCCGACCCGGGGTATTATAGAGGTGCCTCAGGACAAGTTTGGCTGACAGTTTGACATTTACTACGGCAGACTGGAGAGAAACGGGACTGACCTGCTGGGTGGAACTGTGACACTTGTGCCACCTGGGTGATTACTGTAGCAACCACAGGGCTGGAAACTCATTCTTGTGAATAGGAGCACTGGTACACCTAACATTTTATTCAATCAATCAATCAATCAATATATAAATAAAAAATGGTTTATTGCTGAAATCACGAACATTGCAGCAGAATTAAAGCTGAATTGCGTTCAAAGATGTGCATCCTTTTTTAAAAACGTTAACGACTGCACAATCTTGGAGTCAAATTCAAATTTTGCTCAATCACATTTGTACTTAATATATCAAAATTACATTTAACTCTCTTAAAGGTGCCCAATTCAGTTTTTAGGGCTTGAAATTCAGAAATTTCAAAGTCAATATTCTACTTACTTTTCTCATACTAAGTTGAAACAACACTATCTCAATGTATTGACATTTGTGGAGGGAAAATGCCCAAAATTGTGACGGAAAACGTTTTCTGGTATAGGATTCTGGGCTGACCTAACCTAACATTTTAAAGGTGCCAAATGCAGTTTTTAGGGCTTGAAATTCAGATATTTCAAAGTCGATATTCTACTCACATACTAAGTTGAAACAACACTATTCCAATGTATATTGACATTTGTGGAGGAATAATACCGAAAATTGTGGCGGAAAACGGTTTCTGGTAGCATTCTGGGCCGATTTTACGGGTGCCACCCAGAAAATAAAGGTGCGTAAATGTTACATTATGTCCCTTTAAATTTGGGTGCACAAATGAAAGTACATGTGGGCCCAGTACGTCGATGAAGGTTAGTCATCCAGGCAATAAGAAATGCCAAAAAAAACAGTTACTCAAACAACTGGATATGATTTTGAAAACGGTCAGACGTTTCAGGTAGCATCCACTACCTTTCGTCAGTGGCACTAGAGAGCTATCAAATTCAGCAGGTTTATAAACACAAACTATTGAATGTTATGCAAATAAAGTGAAGACAGTTTGATATTTCAATAGAAGACCACACGTCGACAAAACATAGACAAAGGCTTCAAGTGCCTGAGAGATCTACCCGTAGCCCCCCTCGCTCCTCCCTGTGAGGGTGGGGTTTCAGAGCAGACAGTACAATTACCTTTGCCCATAGAAGCCTATGGTAAAATACACTAAAACAAGTCCCAATGAAAGTACTTTTTTATATTTCAATCTCAAAAATTCTTCTGCACCCGAGAGCTAGAAGAGTCTGCTTTTTAAATATAGAAAGAAAATAGGGGGTTGACCAGCTCAAACTCTTACAACAGCTGACAACAGTGAACAAACCCTACTTTGACCTAATTTTCTCATGTATCCATCCGCCCTGGGCAGGTCAGACCTCATCACCCAGGTCTCTCATTACGCCCACTAAACTGGTGAAATGAACAAAATTTCACCAAAGTAGGAAGGTTTAGACCCTACCTGTTTCTTCTTGCCCAAATTCTCCAAGCTGGACCCAAATTTTCAAGAGAAAAAAATTCCTCGTTCCCACCAGTCTCTAACTCCTCGGACCCAGTATTCAAGTATTTCTAGCCCTGCCCCCAGTGTTCTATATTCTATGTGCCTAGCTGAAGAAAGCATGGCCGCAGGCAGTGAGACAGGAAGGATCGATACTTGGTAGGATGATTGATTAGATAGGTTAGATAGTTTTACAATTATCTTAAATGAGACGGTAGCCCCATGACCTTAGATACTAAAGAAGGGGATATGTATATTTCATAGGAATAATTTGCGAAAGGACTTGTTAACCTGCCAAAGAGTTACATAGTTTCAAACCAGGGTTGTTGATGCTGAATTGCTTAAAGGCATCCAATGCGATTTCAGGGCAGCAAAACTGAAAATATTCTGAATAAGGCAATCTTTGTGGTATTGACACATACTGCTTCACATTAGCACATTTGAGTCAGTATTCTATACTTTTGGTCTTTTAAAAAATGCAGAAACAAGCCCCAAGATGAGTCCTTTATTTTCTGTGTGGCACCCTACAAATCAGCCAAGGGCCCTTCCAGTGACCATTTTCCGTAAGAATTTTGGGAATTTTTGCACCATGAGGGTCAATATACACTGGGATAGTGTGGTTTCAACTTAGTATGTAGGTAAATGTCTAGAATATTGGCTGTGAAAGATCGGGTTTTCATGCCGTAAACCTGCACTGGATACATTTACAGGCATGCAATGCAATTTCAGGGCGAAAAAGCGGGATTTTCAAAGTCAACTTACTAGTCATTCTTTTAAAGTATTAAATTGAATCATTCTTATTCCATAGCATACTGATATCTGTGAGGCAAAAATGCGATGTCACCGACGGAAAACGGTTGCCTGTTTTGTATCGTAGACTGGTTCTAGCCAGTCTACCATTTATGGACGGTACACTAAACAAAATAAAGAGACACCTCACATAGCTTGTTTGGGGGCTATTTCAAATGTTTCAAGTATAAAATGGTGATGAAAATGTGCTACGAAATGGCAGTAAATGTCAATGTCAGACAGATTTCCTCATCTAGAATATTTTCTACTTTGCCTCCATGAAATTGAATCGAATGCTTTTAACATAACCCTGACTATACTGCAAATTAAGACGGTCTGGGCTGCTTTTATTGCCCATACCATTATATGCCTTAAGTACCAGAGTTATCAACCAAAGATTGAGGTGTTCAAGAATTCATTCTTTCCTAGAACTATCGCAAAGTGGAACTCGCTGTCACCAAGTACAGTAGGGGCATTGTCATTAGATAGCTTTAAACAATGTCATTAGATAGCTTTAAACAATGTCTAGAGTTAGATGTTCAAGGGTTAGGTGTAACAAGTTGATCGGTGTGATATAGCTAGTTGCCGCCGCGCCGTGTGTCTGCGAAGCTGGTGTGTTACGCCGAAGGGCGGTGATACCGGCTATACAGATACAGAAGCTTGTGTGTTGCGCCGAAAGGCGGTTATACCGGCTATACTGATACAGATACATACCACCAAGAGGGTTCATTCTTTGACCAGAATTGCGAACCTGATTTGATTACGATGTGCTTTGCTTCAATATGACCTACAGGTCATCCAACTCCTGCCAATTGAACCGTTCTAAAGACGAGAAACGTGTTCTGAAAATCGTCTGATCATGAAAACGCAGGATTCGTACATTTGAAAATGGAACTGATTTTTTTGTCTAGTCTATACCTCAGGCCATGTTGATTTGATTATATGGATGAAATCCGTGCGCGTATGAATTTTCTTCCGTTTCAAAAGAAAAATAAAATTTCAACCATACTGTAAATCGTAAAAAGCAGCTGCAAAATATATGCCGTAAATTGCAAAAAAAATATTGAAAAACGATACCAATGTCGTAGCCAATACCAAAATCAATTCCAAAGGAAAGGAACAAAATGTGAAGAACTAAAAATGAAGTGTCTATCATTCACCATAACATACTCTGAGTGTTTAGTCACTTGTTCAACCTTCATGACCACGTAGATTTCATAATGAAGGCAACTTTTTTTACCACCATTTTTTTTCGCACGCTCGCATCAGTTTTGGGTGTTCCAAGAGGATGTCATCCCTATAATCAAATCAAGATGGCCTTAGGTGTGTCTTAGACAACTAAGTTTAGGCCACAGCAAGTAATTTTTATGGATGACATCAGCGCGCGCATTAATTTTCGCCTGATTTTGGAAAAACAAGAAATTTTGTTGCCTTCTGACAGTGGTCAACATGCCGAAAATTGGCAAAGATGTCTGTTGCCATACCGGAAGGTGGATGACAGATAACTATGAAGAGAGGAGACAAGAAAAGGCTCTTATTTAATGTTTTGTTTCTTACTTTGATGCAGTGATATGTGATGCTGGCTGTGTATATGTCATGTTCCCACTGAATCAAAACCATTTGTACCATGATTGAGTCAAAATTTTAAAATGTAGGAATCTTGTTTTTTCGGCCCGCCTTGTTTTTTTTCGCCCGCTCGCATTAAATTTCGTGTCTGCGGAGGATGTCATCCATAAAATTGACTTGCTGTGGCCTTACGTGGACTAAGTGTTGCATAGTATGTCTATGAAGGTTAGACATCCAGGTAATACGATACGCCAAAAAACAGTTACTCAAGCAACTGGATATGATTTTGAAAACGTCAGACGTTTCAGCTAGTATCCACTAGCTTTCGTCAGTGACTGAGAGACCAGAGGGGAAATGCAGGTTTATAAGCACAACCTGTTGATTGATATGCAAATAAAGTGAAGACAATTTTTTGGAAGTCGAAAAAGGAACAAAGGTCAGACAAGTCAAGACAAGATAATGCAAATTAGTCTGAAAGCTCCTGTTATACAGGACAGGTCCTCGGGGCTGGGAGTGCCAAATACCAAGTGCCGGAAAGATCGACCCGTAGCCCCCCTTCCCTGTTGAGGGTGGGGTTGTACATTCTTTCATATATTGCCTCTTATATATATATATATATATATATATATATATATATATTGCCCCTTATTTGCATATCAATCAATAGGTTGTGCTTATAAACCTGCATTTCCCCTCTGGTCTCTCAGTCACTGACAAAAGCTAGTGGATACTATAGCTAGCTGAAACGTCTGACGTTTTCAAAATCATATCCAGTTGCTTGAGTAACTGTTTTTTGGCGTGTTGCATAGTATCTCCGAGTTGATGTGATCAGAAAGACTAACTCTTCCACAACTCGAACTCGAAAGCTTTTGACACATAGGAAAGGTTTGACCCAAGGTTATATCATGTGGGGATTGTTATATCCTACCTGACAGAGATATGGAATAACGAACTAGTCACTGTCAGACCAGCGAACCCAGGGTTATTAATGGTGACCTTGTGTGAGGGGATGACTCCAAGGCCGTGTTCATATGAAGTCAGTGAAGGCGCTTTACATGTGGTTTCCCCCGAAGCCGGTTTCAAGTGGCCCCATCTGAACACTCCAAATCACATTGAAAGCGCCTTGATCCCAAAACATTTCTAGAGCTGGGAGGGGGGCACCAGCAAGCAGGTCGTTGACCTCTAACATTAATAACACGCTACCTAGCGTGTTTTCATCAGGGTTTTCATCAAAGAACAATTTATGCAGTTTCGGAGAATCGTGATCGGGCACAGTTTGAAAGGAATGTATGGCACGTGGACCAGATGTGACGAATGCGAGTTACCCGTATCGCGGTTCGGGTGGTTTCATATGAACAAGGCCTAAAATCGCCCATGCAGTCCGACCTCATATACTAGTATGTAGATGTCAGAATTTGGACAAGAAAATTACATCGTTTCATTTTTGCTCAAGCATAGATTGAATGGATACATCTAAAACATACATTCATGTTCTCTTAGATTGGGTTACTCATCATCATCATCATGCCTCCGGATTATATGATATGATATGATATAATATGATATGATATGAATCTTTATTGCATGTTCTTGCCCAGATGGGCTAAATGCACAAGAGGATATCCAGTATGTAAAACATGAGTATTTCATACTGGTACGCTATATTCTAATGCAAAGTACTAGGAATCTATACATTACAATTATACTAATCCGGTGAGGTACACTTGATAAAGTTACTCCAGTATGTCCTATTGGGTTACTATTTGACGTCTATAGCTACTAAAATGATATGATATTCAGTCTAGGTATTGGCGCTAAAAAGTAACATACATACTCACATATCCGTGAATAGTTTCATCGGGTTGGTAAGTCACTGAGTGAAGAGACTCTTTCTACACAACCAAATCTTTTATTCAGCCGACGTTTCGGTGCATGACCGTCTGTCACCTTCCTCATTGCCCTGAGTAAGGTGACAGACGGTCACGGAAACTCGGCTGAATAAAATATTGGGTTGTGTAGAAAGAGTCTCGTACTCACATACATGTATCTCAAATTGCGGATACTGTAGTGTGCTGATCATCATCACCATCGCACACTGGGGCATTCCCCTACTATTCTTCAAAAGGTGTAGTGGGTTGAATAGCAAAGTTCTTTCTATCACAACCATTTATTTTTCAAGCCGACGTTTCGATGACCTTCTGTCATCTTCATCAGGGCAATTCTGACTGGTTTACTGTGCACTGACACTAGATGTTACTTGGTGCATAGTGCACTAAAGGTGTTACATAGTTCATAGTGCACTTAAGCTAGTTTTGTCTGTTTACAATGCGTTCCGTTAGCTTAAGTGCACTATGAACTATGTAACACCTTTAGTCCACTATGCACCAAGTAACATCTAGTGCCAGTGCAGAGTAAACCAGTCAGTATTGCCCTGATGAAGATGACAGACGGTCATCGAAACGTTGGCTTGAAAAAATAAATGGTTGTGATAGAAAGAACTTTGCTATTCAGTCGTTTACCAACCTGATGAAATTATTTACGGGAGTAGTGGGTTGTTTAACGTGCGTGTGGTGTGGCTCTCTATTTACGTGCATGGGGTGTGAACCTCCATTTATATCGTCCTATTCAAGAGGACGTCCCTAACCAAAGCTAGGTTGTTTTAATGGCTTAACGACATTGATTTACGGTTAACGATTTTGTTTTGACGCTTGGTTGTTTTGTAACTTTATGTATTGTTTAATGTGTCGGTTTCATTGTTTTCATGTGTAACTTGTTGTCACGTACAGGGCATTCCTGAAAAGCAGTATTTTTAAATAGCACTGTTTAATTAAAACAGAAATAAATAAATAAATACAACTTACACAACACAGGGGTATGGCTGGAGGATTCGAACCCAGGACCGATGGGTTCCGGGCCAGACACCCAACCATTACGCCTCACGATCCCACTTTAGTCTGTCACTTTATAACACATTTATTGTGATTTAAATCATACCCCAGGCAATTACAATTTACCAACTTTGAACCGTCTTTTATTTGAAGGATCATAAATTCGTTTTTGGCGATTACCGTCGCCAGTATTTCATAGCTGCGGCACGGTTCGCAAATTAACCTCTGAAACATCTCACAGACGTAATGGATTTCCTGGCAGTCACGTGCACTACCGATGTGTGACAGGGACCTTAGGGTTATCGCGCTTATGGTAGAGGAGAAGACGAATTGTCTACTTTTTTTTAACGGAGTAGTTCAATGCAAGGCCTATACGACCACTTCTCGGCATTGAACTAGAAATATGAGAGAAACATGGCTATGTCAAGAGATGGTGGTGAACGTTTGGTTTGAAAGCCTGTAGATTGTAGGTTGGTGGGAAACACTTGTCAGGCAGGGAATTCCAAAGCTTGGCCGTTCGGGGAAAGAACTATCCCCTTAACTTTCTCGTGAGTTCATTGCACCGATAGTGATTCGTCATGGCTTTATAGTGTGTGTGTGTGTGTGTGTGTGTGTGTGTGTGACGGTGGGTGGGTGTTTGTGTGCGTGTGTATCGGTGAGTGTGGCTGCATGTGTGTGTGTGTGTGCGTGCGTGTGTGTGTGTGTGTGTGTGTGTGTGTGTGTGTGTGTGTGTGTGTGTGTGTGTGTGTGTGCGTTTAGGTATGTAGGTATGTGTAGATGTGTGCGTGTGTGTGCGTGTGTGTGTGTGTGTGTGTGTGTGTGTGTGTGTGTGTGTGTGTGTGTGTGTGTGTGTGTGTGTGTGTATCTATATATGTATGTATGTATTTATAAATGTATGTATGTGTATACGTATATGTGTATGTGTATGTGCATGTATGTATGTGTGTGTGTGTAGGTGTATTTATGTATGTATGTGTGTAGGTGTATTTATATGTGTTTGTGTCTATGTGTGAAACCTCACAAAAATAACTGTCCAGTTCACGGCCTACTCTGGAACCCTATCCAAATCACCAGGACGGCATTTGATCAATGCCCACGGTGGGAATAATCGTGAAAAAAATGCCTAAATTGCCCCAATTAGCCTGCCTTTCTGCCAAAATTAGTTAGGCCAGAACTGGACCCTTGCTTCTATTACCTTGCTTCGTTAAAACTTAACATATGATTGATGTGGTCAGTTAGAACTAGTGTCTCTTTGCCCTGCGTCTTTTTTAACAAAGGAGAATATCCACCGAGCGTACTGTCGGGTCACATTCGTGGCAGGCCGGTGATAGAAAAAAGACGCCACACAGCGGAGGGTGCCGGTACTGCAGTTGCCCTGTCCTTGGTGCTGAACTCACTATCGGCGCGGTTTCATTCGTCGCAGGTCGCCGAATGATTTGGATGACTTTCAATTTTGATGATTTTCAAACAGGTTGTGACAGAACCGACCGCCGACAGATGTAAGACAGGATTTTCCATAACAAGACAACTGAATTCTACAGGACAAATTCAAAACTATCCTAATAATGCCATCCGTTTGCAATCGTGCGACATAGTACGACATAGACTAGTGACAGGGCCTATAATTATATTTCAGTCCATACTACATTGTACTTCTTGCGGAAAATTACGTTGTGTCAACAAAGTGGTGAGTTAAATTAATGTTAAATTCTGTAAAGTAAAGTTGTCTAGATTCAAAGTGCTTGTTCTTGCATCTTTGTTCTCAATCACATAGCTGCTATATAATACATTTATTTGAGAATCTTCCAGTTTTGCACTGGGGTAAGTTTGGAATAGTCCACTCTTGTGTCGGAGGGAGATGGACTGAAATATGCTGTATTTGCTCCCAAGCAAATGTCGGCCTTTCTAGTTTTTCTGCGTCTTTCCCGTGTTGCTTATCATATCTATACGCTGTCTCATTTTAAAAGTCTACATTAAAGAGCCTCCTTCTTTACCATAAGGCCATGTTGATTTGATTATATGGATGACATCCTCCGGGAACCCCAAAATTGATGCGCGCGTGCGAATAAAAAAAAAGTTTTGCAAAAAAAAAAGTTGTTTTCATTATGAAATCTACGTGGTCATGAGGGTTGAACAAATGGGACAGAATATGGTTTGGCGAATAATCTAGTCTTCAAGTTCATTTCTTTACAATTTCGTCTTTTTTCGTTTGATTTTGGCATTCTACGACATTGGTATGTTTTTTTTTGTAACTTACGGTATATTTTTGCTCATTTTGCAACTGTTTTGTACGATTTACAGTATGGTTGAAAACTTTTTTTTTGAAACGGCCGAAAATTAATGCGCGCGTGGATGTCATCCAAATAATCAAATCAACCTGGCCTAATCATACACCGTTTCATTTCTGAGTAAAAAGCGCCCCCAAACATTTCTGTGTAGAACTACATTTCCGGTGTTGAAGTACATAAAATAGGAACGGATAGCCCACATAAAGTTTGCCAAAACCAACTTTCACAGAGGGTCTGATCCTACGAGTGGAGAGTAACATTCCAAATAACACTCCTGGAATGTCTTTAGGTTAATTTCTAAGCTATAAAAAGTAAATGGGAAAAGGTTCCACAGCTTTTTTTCAGGCTGTAGAGTCAGTGGGTTGTTAGTCCAACCAATGTGTGTAGGACACAGTATGGGAAGGCAGAGCCCATCCCTCTCTTTCCACCGTCTTCTACCTCCCCAACCGAAGTGAAGTACCCATTGTACACGTAGAGGTGGAGTGAGAAAAGTTGTGTAAGGCCACACCAATTTAATTTCTTGGTTAATGGATTTTTCTAGAAAAATAATGGAGCGGGCGGGCGAAAGAATAAAAATAAAAACAGGCCTAGGCATCCTATTATGGCCCAAAATGACAAACAATGAATTTTTAACTTTTAATGATACCATTGCATTGAAAGATGAAATAACAGTAACAACTTGGAAGGAAAAGACTGTTTTCAACTGTTCAGGGCAAAATATGAGCATTTTGCAGTGGATTCTGAAATTTTCATTTTTATTTGAAAATCAAAAAAAAAATGAGGCGGGGGAATCCGTTAACCAAGAAATTAAATTGGTGTGGCCTAAAGTGACTTTTTTTCTTACCTGAAATCTAAGCTCTAATAACGTTTAACATGTTAAACCCAAGAAAGTCAACCCAAGAATGAGACATTTACTTCTTTAATTTCCTTGACGTATGATAAATAATATAATTATTCCACCAGGCTACTGCATATGATGTGAAGTGAACCCCATTTACAGTTTGGTAACTTCTCTAGATTTCTTACAATGGGGTCATCCATTTACCAAACTACATGCAAAACTTTCCACAAAATAAAACAAAAGATCCCAGCTCACAATACATAAAACTTGATGTCAAATTCTTCAAGGCATTTAGCCGATCGCAGATATCAGCATGCTATAGGATAAGTTTGATTCAACTTATTAGGCCACACCAATTCAATTTCTTGGTTAACGGATTTTTTTTTAGAAAAATAATGGAGTGGGGGCAGGGAAAAAAATAAAAACAGGCCTAGGTATCCTATTATGGCCCAAAGTGGTACAATAGGAGCCATGAAGTTAACACACCAGGCTGGTTTAAAATTTAAACAATGAATTTTGAACTTTTAATGATACCACTGCATTGAAAGATGGAATAACTGTAACAACTAGGAAGAAAAGGACTGTTAACAACTGTTCAGGGCATTTTGCAGTTGATTCTGAATTTTTATTTTTTTTTTTGCCAATCAGAAAAAAATGAAGCAGGCAAATCCGTTAACCAAGAAATTAAATTGGTGTGGCCTTACATTAAAATGATGACCAGAAAATTAACATTGAAAATCCAGTTTTGCTGCCCTGAAATGTTTGTAATGTTTGTAATGTTATCTGGAGCCATAAGAAAACAAAAATCACTCTATGCAACCCTCACCATAACAATCTGTATAATGTATTTGTAACAATAGATACTGCATAATAAGTCGGTTTCTTTCCACCACCTCACAACTTCTCAACTTTACATCTGGGTTACAATATGTTACAACAAATTTTGTATCACTCTCATATGTCACAGTTGTATATCAATGTTTTTATGCTTGAGGCCACACAAATTTAATTTCTTGGTTAACGGATTCGCCTGCTTCATTTTTTTCTGATTTGCAAATAAAAATAAAAATTCAGAATCAACTGCAAAATGCTCATTTTTTGCCCTGAACAGTTGAAAACAGTCCTTTTCTTCATAGTTGTTACAGTTATTCCATCTATCAATGCAATGGTATCATTATTCAAAATTTATTGTTTAAATTTTGAACCAGCCTGGTGTGTTAACTTCATGGCTCCTATCGTACCATTTTGGGCCATAATAGGATGTCTAGGCCTGTTTTTATTTTTTTGCCCGCCCGCTCCATTATTTTTCTACAAAAAAAACCTTAACCCAGAAATTAAATTGGTGTGGCCTGAAGAAGTCACAAAACAGAGTTGAAAGCAGACAACTTTTTATAGGAAGTGGAAAAGTCCCTTTTCCATACTGAAAATCCTTTCTCATCTTGTCATATACATGTAGAATTGCACTGCTAGCAACATTATCAATACTTTTGGCCTTGTTAGTCATATAAGACTGTAATACAATTAAGTTACACACAGCACATAAACATCTTAGATCAGAAGTGGCAAGGTATAGAACATTGTAGAACAAGGGCATTTCAAATCCTACTATGACATAGTATGACAAAACTATATCAACTAGAGAAGTAACATTTGCAAAGCAAATGCATAATGTTTACCTTCGGACATGGTCTGCCCTGTTAATTTTTATTCAAACACATTCACATACAGGTACTACAAGTATATGGTGTCAGACAAGAGTAAAGCAGACCATGAAATTGCAACATTATGTAACCCAACACCAGTCACCATGGTGACAGACGTCAACAAATCATGTCATTGGCCAGGTCAGAGGTTAGTGTTTGGAACAGAAGAGGAAGAAACTAAGTAAAAACAATGTTTTCCTTTGGTAAACATAATTAAGTTATGTAGCATTACAGCAGGTTTCAGCTGAGTACCAATAGTTTTAAAATGCCTCTTGTTCTACTATATTGTACAATTTTTTGCCATATATATCTTAAATACACAGGGAAGGGGGATATTTTGAACAGAAACTTATTTTGCACATTCTATTTTTCACTCTTTTCAGCAAAAGTGGCAGATTTTAGCAATACGTGACACAAGAGAAAATTAGACATTGACTAGTGCAGAGTGGTAACCTCTAAGTACTGAATAGCAACGTTCTTTATTCACATTCCATGTGTTTAACAAGAGACAATGTTTCAATGGCCGTCTGTAGTGATGCATACCTAAACTCAATTTTAGGTTCAGGTCCGGATTCAAGTCCAGAGGTTTAGGTTCAGTTCCGGACTTGTAAGTCCGGACCCAAGCCCTGGACATATACAAAACTGCATGTTGGCAACCTTGCAATGTTGTCTGGGTGAAACTTTGGCCACATAACATGGAGGCCAGTACTTGACGATGCCCGATGGCAATGTTTTCTTCATTTTGTAGCAAAGATTTTGTAATCTACGGAAGGTTTTAGGTGGTTTGGAAAGAAAAGGGGTATGTGAAATTGTCTTTTATGGTAATAAGTCCGGACTCAGTTCTTGACTTTTAGGTTTTTTTTGGACTTGAACCTAAACATTCTTACAAGTCCGGATCCAAGTCCAGTGAACCGGTATGCAGCACTAGCCGTCTGTCATCTTCATCAGGACAATAGAAATGTTGTTTCATGTTAGGCTACATCAATTTAATTTGTTGCTTCTCGGATTCGCCTCTTCATTTTCTTGTGTGATTTGCAAAAAAAAAAATTCTGGGTCGAAATCAACTCAAAAATGCTCATATTTTGCCCCCAACAGTGAAGGAAAGTCCTTTTCATCCTAGTTGTTACAGTTATTCCATGCAGTGGTTCGAAATTCATAGTTCAAATATTAACCCGGCCTTTTGTGTTGACTTCATGGCTCCTATCGTAGCATTTGGGGCTATCGTAGGATGCCTAGACCTGTTTTTATTTTTTATTTTTTCCGCCCTGTCGCTTCACATATTTTCTGAAAAAATCCGAGAACCAACAAATTAAATTGGTGAGGCCTTAAACAAGTGGTGGTGAATAAAGAATGCTGCTATTCAATCATTCACCAACCTGATGAAATTAGGCCACACCAATATAATTTGTTGGTTCTCGGATTTTTTCAGAAAAAATATGAAGCGACAGGGCGAAAAAAAATAAAAATAAAAACAGGTCTAGGCATCCTATTATAGCTACCAAATGCTACAATATGAGCCATGAAGTCAACAAAAAAGGCTGGGTTAAAATTTAAAGTATAAATTTTGAATTTTTAATCAAACCACTGCATTGATAGATGGAAAAAACTGTAACAACTAGGAAGAAAAGGAATTTCCTCAACTGATGGGGGCAAAATATGAGCATTTTGAGTTGATTCAGAACCAGAATCTTTTTTGTTTTTTTGCAAATCAGAAAAAAATGAAGAGGCGAATCCGAGAACCAACAAATTAAATTGGTGTGGCCTTATTTACAGAAGTAACCTCTAACATAACATAAAGTCCACATGAACATAGACTATCTATAGAGTAAAAGAACTTGCATAATGTAAGAAGAATGGTTTTACAACTTTTACAATAACTAGACAAAACTATCTGAAAACAGCTGTGAAGTTTGTCTGTCTTGCTTTGACATAACATAATTGTAAACAATGTTTCATGACAAAAAAAAAACACCACAAATGCTTAAATTCTAAAGCCAGGGGCTACAAAATATTAATTTCAATGACATCGATTCTGCCCTTTTTTTGCTGACTTTCTTTCTCTAATTTTTTTGCAATGACTAACATTCTACTCTTATTTTGACTTAAACACAATGACACAGAAACAAAGTGTTGCCTAATGTCTAGTAAGTCTACAGTTACTGGAGTCCCAAGAATAGAACATGATCTAATCATTTATATTTTGTAGATAATAGCATGAAAGTTCATCTGAGTTGGTAGTTACATGTTGCAAGTTAAAACTTTTGTTTCAACACAAGGAGTTGTTCTCACCTAGAGCTTTCGACCAGTCACTCTGGTCTTCTTCAAATTCAATAGACTGACCCAATGAGACATTCTTTACCAGATACCTTAGACCCAGTGTTGACGTCACACTTCAGAGAAGCCGTGTGACAAGTCTCACTGGGTCAGTCTATTAAAGAAGACCGGAGTGACTGGTCGAAAGCTCTAAGTGAGGACAATCTTTTGTGTTGGAACAAAATTTTTAACTTAAAACTTCAGTAAGTAAGGCCACGCCAATTTAATTTGTTGGTTCTCGGATTCGCCTCTTCATTTTTTCTGATTTGCAAAAAAACAAAGAAGATTCTGGTTCTGAATCAGCTCAAAAATGCTTATATTTTGCCCCCAACCGTTGAGGAAAGTCTTTTTCTTCCTAGTTGTTACAGTTCTTCAATGTAATGCAGTGGTTTGATTAAAAGTTCAAAATTCATTGTTTAGATATTAACCCAGCCTTTTGTGTTGACTTCATGGCTCCTATCATTGGATTTTGGGCTATAATAGTATGCCTAGACATATTTCTTTTTTTTTTTTGCTTCATATTTTTTCTGAAAAAATCCGAGAAAGAATAAATTAAATTGGTGTGGCCTAATGTTAATAAATACCAATGCAATGTACAATAGGTAGTTAGTGTATTGTGCTATATTTGAGTGACTTCCCAAAGCTGCTCTGTTTTAAGATTAACTCCTTGTGCTGAAGTATATAGTGAGAGCAATGACTAGGATAATAACTGCAATGACCACGAACAGCACTATTCGATTCTGGATTATTCTGAAAAAAAAAAGAAAGAACAAGACTGTAATAATAGTTATTGCACATACAAAAATGCATATTAATCATAACAAATCAAACCTTCAATCCTTATAAAGTGTCTTTTACTAAAGAAAGATAGTCAGTCAACTTGCCAAAGTGACTACCTCTCAGAGGGCTTGAAATTAAAGGTGGTGCAATGGCCACTGACCACTAAAATTAAGGCTGGGACAACTAAAAGACACTTTGGGACATTTTGGGGACAATAGAAAAATAATCAACATCAGAATGTCAGCCATCCTTTTTGGATTCGGAAAAGTTCCTCTAAATTCCCTGTCTACACTGCAATTATAGTGCGCCTGGGAGTGAACATAAGCAAAATAAAGTTGACGTCATACAATACTTCTCCCCAAAAAACAGGTTGGGACAGTTCATCCTCACGTCGAAATAATAGAAATTTATTTTTGGGACAGTGCTGGGGCAATAGGAAGAAAAATTAATTTCGAGGCCTGCCTCTGTAATGAATACATGTAGTAGGGAAAAATAATCATGCACTTTTCCTTGGTGGTCATCTTGGACAAGTTTAACTATAGTCATGACAGGTGGCTCAAACTATTATGTGTGTCAATCTACAACATTACTCGAATGGTTTTCCAATATTTTTTTTGCAATTTAGGCCACATCATCTTAATTTTATGAATGACATCCTCTGAAGACCCCCAAACTAGTGCGCGCGGGTGAAATAAAAAGAAAAAATTCCAGCCAAAAATAAAAATGCTACTAAACCACAGGAAGACAAAGCTGGCATTGTGAATTTGCGGCAGTGCTTAGCGACATATACAACAAGCCAACATGCCGGCTTTTTGCAGAATTTATGAATCGGCACTGTACGTATGTACTGAGTTCTTGAGTCGTGGAGCTTCAGTAGCCTGGGTGCCCGGCTCCGTATTGTCGCTAACTACCATGGACTACCCAGGCTTAGAGTTGTTGTTGAGAACAGGCGAAAATCAATGCGCGCGCAGATGTTATCCATAAAATTAAGTCGGTGTGGCCTTACGGCATATACTTGCTCAATTTACATCTGCTCTGTAGAATTTTCAGACACTGAAACTACAAGGTGCACAGACACAGAAACTACGAGGTTTGCTTACCTACCTTCTCATCATAGCTGACAGGATACGTGAACTCTTTCCCAGGTCACTGTCAGTCTCCCGCAACTACAAACATCACAGAACAGAAAAACTTTCAATATACACCAGTAGAGTAGCAAGGTAGTCCAGTGGTTAGCGATCCTGCCTCTGGACTAAGAGGTTGGGAGTTTGAATCCCGGCTATTGTCGCTCACCCGACATGCACGCTACTGTTTAGGGTCGCAGTCCTTTGGACGGGACGTTAAGCTGTGGTCCACTGTTCATTATGCTTGTCGAAAAGAGCTAGGGGAATTTCCCCGGTACAATGAACCTGTAAATACTGTACATAGCGTCTGTCTTCTCTGACCAGTGGAAGATTAGCTCTTCAATGAGCTAAACTGGTTCAAGATCACTTTTTCACTAGTCCCAAAATGTTACAAGTACATTCTAGATAATAAGCAAACTTATTTCTTAGTTTCAAGAACGCTTGATTTGACTATAGTATATGGATGAAATCCTCTGGAAACCCCAAAACTGATGCGAGCACGCGAATTCAAAGTCACAAAAAAAAAGTTTGGCAAAAATAAAAACTGGTAAAACTTGACTTCTACATGGCCATGAATGTTGAACAAATGACTAAACACACTGAGTATGGTGTGGTGGATAATAGACTCATTTTCATTTCTTCACATTTTCTTCGGAGTTGAGTTTGTCTTTCTACAACAATAGTATCGTTTTCCAATATTTTCTTTTTGCAATATACGGCATATATTTGCTCATTTTGCAGCTGCTTTGTACAATTTACAGTATGGTCAAAAACTTTTTGGAAAAGGCTTAAAATTAAGGGCTCGAAATACTGAGTGAATGTGCACCTAAGTGCACCCAAAATTGGAGTTGTGCATCCAATTTTTTTCTGTGGGTGCACTGGTGCACCCAAATATTTTTGTAGGTATTTTTAACATTAGAAATGTAAAATAGTATGCCAGACATTCTTGGTCTCTAAGTATCAGAAAAATATTAAAATCTTTGTTGTAATACTTGTTAAAGATTTTGAAGTTAGCTCTCATTTTAGATTCGAGCTCAGAAGAGGAGCAGTAAGACCTGCAATTAGGTTTTGTTTCATGTGGTGCACCCAAACATTTTTGTGCACCTAATTTTTCAGGTTGGGTGCACCAGTGCACCTATTCCCAAAAATGAATTTTGAGCCCTGAAATTCATGCGCACTGATGTCATCCACATAATCAAATCAACTTGGCCAAAGGTTTGTTATAGAACAGCCCGACAACTCACCCTATCTCTGGACCTCTGGATCTTCTCTCTGTCCTGATGAAGGTTTTCTAAAATGTCCGCTCCAACTTGTTCTGTGGGAAACGATTTTCACAACAAAAAAAGCAGTAAGTACTTCTCACCGCTATCATTCAAGAAGCTAAGAAAAAACATTGAAATGCTGAAGCTATGATGAAGGTGTCTGATACTGTAATTCCCTTTATGCTTATGCTATGGTTGCAAAATTTCACGGTCTGAAAAAAAGTGGACATGTTCACGGTGGCGACAGGTGCAGGAAAAAGAAAGTCCAGCAATTATTTATTAACTGTAATGATAAGTTCACGGTACAGAAGTGACAGTGAAAACAGTAAACATAAAAGTACCATGAAAAAGTTAGGAATTACAGTATTCATCAAAATACAAGCAGATGAGAGTTATTACCAGTTGTGCAAAAAACAAAACCCCAACATCCCATGTTTTAGTTACCAACCAGATAAAATTATTTGAGAAAGAAGAACCATACCAGTTTCCACTGCCATCCTGTACCCTGCCTCCAGTTTTCTCCCTGACCTCTCCAGCCTTTCTGTGTTGTCTAACAGTCGGGTTCTCTGCAAAGGCAAACGTTGGAGGAAACATTCTTACTCTGAGGTTTCAGAGTTCAGGGCTTGATATACTGGATGCATATGTAGGGTAGTGCAGGTAAAATTGGAGCTGTGCAGGTATTTCTGATGTCTACCTGCACCTAACCTGCACTGGTCCATGTACTGGGTATATGCAGGTTAGTGCAGGTAAAATTGGAGCTGTGCAGGTATTTCTGATGTCTACCTGCAGCTAACCTGCACTGGTCCATGTACTGGGTATATGCAGGTTAGTGCACGTAAAATTGGAGCTGTGCAGGTATATTTCTGATGTCTACCTGCACCTAACCTGCACTGGTCCATGTACTGGGTATATGCAGGTTAGTGCACGTAAAATTGGAGCTGTGCAGGTATATTTCTGATGTCTACCTGTACCTAACCTGCACTGGTCCATCATGGCAAATACAGGTAGTAGGTTTATGCATACATGTAGGTGGAATTTTTACCCCTTGCTGCTATGCATCCTGGGAATTCGAAAACAGTGAATATTACCTGGTCCTCTGAGTGGGATGGGTCGTCTGGCCCCAGCAGTTCTTCTCTACTGCCTGATGCTCCGTGTAGTTTGGCCTTCTTCTGAGCAAAACATACACCAACACATTCAGGCACTACGAAATTCCTACACAGGACAGCCTATCAAATGTATTGCACCTGTCAGTGTAAAGACCTAAAGCCCCGGTCACAACCTGCCGTACGTGCTTTTTGTCCGTACGTTTTTCTGGGAGGCCACGTCTTCTACGTTTTTCTGAAAACGTGGGGAAGGAGTGGCGTCTATGCACGTCACTCGCACAGTTGCGCCAGGTGTAAGAGTGTGGTCTGCACGCCACGTCTATCCGTGAGCGATTGCATGCATCGTTTGTTGCACGAGTGGGGAGTTGTACGTGCTTACAACGTACGATTTCTGTGCAATTGCAACTTTACCGTAAGGAGGTCATACTCACATGTGCTTCTTACGTATGGTACATATGGGGCACGCACGTCACCCGCACTCGCACGTACAGGTGGTGAATCCGCAGACCGCACGCAGAAAAAGTTTTACATGCACTTAAAGTTCTACGGCGAGTCTGCGTGCTCCCAAATCCGTAGGATTCCGTACGGAGGTGGTACTCACCACGCACGGATGCCCTACGTTTGCCCACGTTTTTGCACGCAGAAGCACGTACGGCGGGCTGTGACCATGGCTTTAGGGGAGGGGGTACCACAATACTGGTGATATTTTGTAAGAGTGCAACCAACAGTCACATCTCCATATACCTCCATAAGCAAAAAAAATCAACAAATTCTACTGTGTAAAAAGTTTGTACAGAAAGAAAAAACTGGATAATGCCATCTTATTTATGTCAATTGGTCAAGGGATGGATGCATCTCAAAAGAAATAGTGTCAACATACTTACTAGATTTAGACAAGCAGCAAAGGAGGCAATAAACAAGTTGAGAACATTATTAAACAGAAAGAAAACTATGTCAAGAGTATCTAGATGAAATTATAACAGTGGGGTCTATGAAAAAACAGCATATTTTTGTCTCTTTTACCAGCCTGCTATGACTACTTTAACACTGAATTTCGCAGATGTTAATCAAATCAATATTGCCTTAGACGTCAATAAAAGTTCATGTGCAAAACTTTCTTTCAGGAAAGTGATAAAAAGCATGGATAGTACAAATGTACTTGTATATTGTACACTTAATTTGATTTTCTTCCAACACATGCCACCATCTAATACATGTACTAGCAAGCACTCTACCAGAACTATTACCAAGCTGCATATGTATTGCAACAAAAATATCATCTTATTTGTCTAAGGCCACACCAATTTAATTTGTTTTTTCTCGGATTCGCCCTCTCATTTTTTTCTGATTTGGAAAAAAAAAAAATTGGGGGTTCTAAATCAACTGTAAAATGCTTAATGAAAGACATATTTTGGCCCCAACGGTTGAAGAAAGTCCTTTTCTTCCTAGTTGTTAAAGTTTTTCAATGTAACAGTGCAACTTTGTTTCATTAAAAGTTCAAAATCTATTGTTTTAATTATAAACCAGCCTGGTATGTTCTTTTCATGGCTCATATTGTAACATTTCTGGCTATCATGGGGGTGCCTTGGCCTGTTCTTTTTTTTTTTGCCCTGTCGCTCCATATTTTACCTGAAAAAATCTGAGAAACAACAAATTAAATTGGTGTGGCCTAACAAAGAAAGCTTCTGAAATATGTTTGCCAAAGCCTTATAAAAATGCATGGTGAAGTGAAGAGAAGAGACCCCAGTATAACATATTCTTACAAAGTCCTTCTCGAGCTTGCCCAGCTCTGTCTTGTAGCTCTTTAGTCTTGTGGCGTACTTCTGTCTCTCCTTGGAAGGAATGTCTCGAACCTCCAGGTCCATCTGTTCTAACTACACAGCACAAGACAAGAAGAGGAAGAAAATTAAAAACTGCCTTGTAGGCAGGTTCTTTACTACCATAGTATTCACAACCATTTTACAAGAGCCAATGTTTTGGTAACCGTCTGTCATCTTCATCAGTGCAATTATACCTGAGGGCCTGCATGGGGGTAGCGATTACCAATTACACAAAATTTTCGCCGCCGATTACAAATTACGTTGAAGTCTCAGAGCTGATTACGACTTTACAATTTGCGGCTAATGTCCTATTACGAATTATGTTGATTTTTGCGGAGGCTGCCTACGAATTACGAAGTCTAAAAAGGCCTGATTACGCCTTACGAAAAAGGTCCTCATAACTGGTTCACTGTGCACTGAGGCTAGATGTTACTGGACAGTGGTTCACTATACACTGAAGCTAGGTGTTACTGGTGTGCACTGAAGCTAGGTGTTACTGGTTCACTGTGCACTGAAGCTAGGTGTTACTGGTTCACTGTGCACTGAAGCTAGGTGTTACTGGTTCACTGTGCACTGAAGCTAGGTGTTACTGGTTCACTGTGCACTGAAGCTAGGTGTTACTGGTTCACTGTGCACTGAAGCTAGGTGTTACTGGTTCACTGTGCACTGAAGCTAGGTGTTGCAGTTGTTGCTAGTTACCTACTAGTAGCTTCAGTAGACAGTGAACCAGTCATAATTGCCCTGATGAAGATGACTGGCAGTCAGCTATTGGTGCATGTGTTCTGAATAAATAAACTTTGCTATATTCAATCATTCACCAACTTGATGAAATCAATTATGGATTAGTTTTATCCCTTGACAAATCAAAAATGTTTCAAGAAATGTAGTTGCAAGAAATTGAAGTTATATACCAGTTCTTTTGCCTCTTCCATCTGTTTTTCCACATTGGTGACCATGTGTCTCTTTTCACCTGTACACCACAGAAAAAAGACATTAGTATGCCAGCTTTCCCCCCTCTTCCCCAGTAATATAGCACCTGTTTGCTGTCAATGCTGGCAATGCAATATTCTTAACTGAATGATTCCTAGGGACTACTCTCACAAAAGATGGACATTTCGCTCTGCTTTAAAATAACAATGAAATGAAAGACAGCATTATTCACATGTCGTGACAACAAGTCATCAATATTCATACAGTATGCCTGAACTTTACTGTTTTGATAGCTCTGTTTACTCTTGTTTTGCACATAACCCAACAACAACAACGGGGTTTACAGAAAGGTACCATGTAAAGAGGACACGCCCCTTATTTTGGATCTGACCTAAAAAAAATTATCATGTGTAATAATTTTACTAAAATGAAAAATTCTACATCCTTAGCTGTCAGAATACTTTCAAGTGATATCAAAAGGAAAATGGCTAGTAAATATGCTTATATCGTTCTACTATGATAACGTACTAATATATAAACCGCGGATGAAGTTAAAACAATTTGTATCGGCTATTTGGAGCATACAGGATCAATATTTTGACAGCTCATCCCACACACAAACGTGGTCAGCTTTCGCAATTTCAAACCTCATACAAACCAGGAAAATACCCCTACAGAAAGCGCAAAACATCATTTTGGCATAGTTCAACTATTCCTCTAACACTTACCGCCGGATAATTTGGCAATTTTGGCGATTTTGTTGGTAATTTCGGCGGTGACATTGCTGTATTGCTGCTCGTAAGAATCCAGGAGAGAAGCCATCTTGTTTTTCCTTCCACACTGACTAAGGTGGCCGTATATCTAAAATGTAGTGCCTGATAAATAGTACACAAAATTTTACAGTAAAGGGTACATGAAAAATATACCGGCATTTGTAAATAAATAATAATGATATTCGTATGATATATGATTTATAAAATATGATTAAGATCCTTATTGTGTTCAAATAAAACCAATCAAGACCGCTATTTTATCAGGCATCAAAATTCTTACCTTTACACAGCTGCCAAGTAATTCGCAAAATTACCCACTATGCTTTGCTCTTCCTTTCGCCATTTTGCACTGAAAGGTGAAGTATCCATATTTGAACTAACATTTAAAATCCGCCGCAATCTGACAATTTTTCCTTATTTTTATGCCATAAACGTAATAAAATGTGTTTATGAGATATTGAAGTTTCTGTTAGCGTTGATTTTAGATGTTGTTTTGACGCAGATGTTGTTTTTTACGCCCAGGTTTCCACCATGGTGCAGCGGCTGACATACAGGCGGCGACTGTCGTACAACACTAAGTCGAACCGCAGGCGCATGTAAGTCGTTATCATCATAAATTTATCATAAATTTATTATTTACACTGGCAAACACATTTTCTGATATTTCTCACTATATTTAGGCATTGTTTTGACGATTTTTGAGGTAAGTTTCTCCGTCTAACTCCGTATTTTCTCGTCTCTCTGACATGCCCCCCTCCCCACTTGCCTGTGATGTGGTGTGATCAGTTCGAAGACTCCAGGTAAGATTCTTGTACATAACTTTATATCCAAGGAGCTGTAGAATATTATTATAAGTTCCTTGTAAATATAATAAAATAGGCCCTAAGTTGTGAATAATGAAATCTTGTTTTGGAGCTACTAGTATCTCAAATGCTTCAAATATGAAATGATGTCGAAAATGAGCAAAGAATTAAGAAATGGCAGTAAAATTATATGGCAATATCAGACAGATTTCCTCATGTACAATGTAGAATATTTTTTTTATTTGTTTTGCTGCCCTAAACATTCATGTCTTTAACAGGTAAACAAAGTAAATTAAAAGTATTATTACATTCATTAAGTATTAAAAAATCAATCGTAGGAAAGTCATGCAAAGAAATAAGAAACAGATAGTGATAATGATTTGTGCTATAATTAATTACATGTATGAGTTCTGTGGCAAATGGACCCATATTAAACGCACTCTCTCCTGTTAGGTGGGAAACTGGTCTATCTGTACACCAAGAAGAAGGGCAGTGTTCCAGTATGTGGGGACTGTAAGGTCAAGCTGTTTGGGGTAAGTTCTAATTCCTCCATCTTAGGACACAAGACAGTTATACATAACGAAGCAAGTTTATACTGTAATGTCCAACGCAAAAAAATGGACTCACCCAAATTTTTGACTGTACAACTCCAGTCTTTGTCAAGGAATGAACAATCCACCGCTTCCGTGACGTCACGCAGATAACACACGTGACTCCCGTGAGCAGTGGATCATAGGTTGCAGAGAGTCTGTGGCGCCGGGCCCCCGTCTCTGTTGACATTACAGTTTAAACTTGCTTCATAATGACTTCTACCAACACAGATGAACTTTCAAGATACAGTTACACATAATTTGGTTTCTGGGCATCAACCTTGATCAACAAAATTGTGAAAAGCCAAGGGTATAAATATGAAAACATCCAAAGGCCCACCAAGAACCACTCTCAGCCCCATGATTTGCCCCTCAAAATGAGGGAAATTGTGTTTCTAAATAGCCTGGGAGCCATCCTAGTTGTGTACCGGGGCTTCCATACTCATAGCCCCGGCATACAAGTAGTAAAAGCACCCAGGCTAGTTTCTAAAGGCGGTTTGAAATCCAAAATTTACCCTGGAAGGAGGCCTGGCGCACCCAATTTGTATTTTGCAATCAAAAGGGTATATCACCCCGTAATGAGCAGTAACCCAAACCAATATGTACACCAACAATGATGATGATGATTAGAACGAATCTTTGCCTAACTAACACTAGTTTCTGGTAACATACCACAAGTTTCAACACAGTTTGTTTCACAAGTATAGTAAGAAATATGTTGAAAATGTTTGTAGGTGAAGGCACCCAGACCCAAGAAGCTGATGTCCATGTCCCGGAGACTGAAGCATGTCACCAGAGCTTACGGTGGATCACGCTGCTCCAAGTGTGTCAGGGAAAGGTCGGTGGAATATTTCATTTGATTCGATAGCATTTTTGCCTGATTTTGAACAAGGTTGAGTGAAAGGGTAGTGACATATTCAAGTAAGAGTCATGCTCTATTAAAGATACAATTACCAACTAAATGAATCATAATATAGTACATCTTCTTCAATCTTCCTCTGCTGAGGTGTAGCTTGTGAAGTTTTGTCTCCAGTACAGTCTGTCATTCATTGCGGACAGAAGTTCCAATCCTTGCAGTCCAGTTTTAGACTCAATGAGACCCTTAGTGTTGTGATTGGACGACCAATCCTCCTTTTTGCATATAGTACATAACTGATCAAAACTAGACAAAAATAATGAAAGGGTGAGGCATAAATCTAATGTGTCAAAACTATGTGCAGAACAACTAGGAAATTACAGTATAAATGTACAATTTTTTGTTTAGGGACACCAACTATTGGTACCTTTTGCATTGAAACGTGTGTTATTTCGGTTGGTTATGCCAAAAATGAAATACAACCTGGTGTATTCCATATCACCCTCGATCCAAGCCCTCCCACAGTTGGATCTCCCTCCTTAGGTGATACGGACAACACCGTGTAATATTTTATATGTACAAGTTGCCATCCTCGTTACACTAAGATGTCTAACTCTAAAACATGTCTGTATTCTTTCTGCAGGATTGTTCGTGCTTTCCTGATTGAGGAACAGAAGATCGTGGTGAGAGTGCTGAAGGCACAGGCTCAGTCACAGAAACCTGGCAAGGCCAAGTAAACAGGACAACAACAACATGTAGACACAATAATAAACACCACAAATAAGCCACTGTCTTTTGTGTTTTATTGAAGTGTTTGAAGCTTATAGTTACAGTCAATGTCTTTGCCTCCTGAACACTGGGCGAACTCTAGAATAGTGTTGTCAAACAAAAGGTCAATGACCTGTCACCATGGTAACTGGTGAAGTGTTGGATTACATTATGTAGCAAGTGTTGAAGAGGGTTTCTACCATATATACACGGGTGGCAAGAAGTGATACAAAGTTCATACGAATTTTACAGAATCCACACTACATACAATCCATTACTAGGAAACATACCAACTTTACGCAATACATACGATACATTACTAGTATTAGAAACACGAATTTTACGGAATACTGTACATACGATCCATTGCTAGGAAACATACGATCCTTACTAATTTGGTGACTTTTTGGCATCCCTGATATATGTACTACTTAATAGTATATGAATTTGAGCAAGGAAATTGTATATGATTTAATAGGTATGAATAAGAATAAACAAGAGCAGTAGTTCGTTGGATAAGCTAGACCATGTGAAGGTAAACATTATGCGTTTACTTTGTAAATCTTTCCTAGCCGTGTTCGATTTTAGCCGTGTCCAGGGTTTCGTTCTGCCTGTTGTACCAGTATATGATTCCCTCCTCGTGTAATGTCTGCCATATCTTCTGTTCATCCATGTGGTTGTGATATGATCCAGGGAGATCCATTTTACGAACAGTCGCGTGGTCATCAAAGTAATATAATGGAAATCTGGTAGGGACAAAACAGAAGCCATATATAAGACTGCAATGATGTTAAAGTTTATCTTTGTTTTTCAAACATATGTACAAAGCTACTATTGGATGTACCAAGGACATGTACCTAATACCAGCTCAGAAAGGAAGAAGAAATAGTCATGTCTTTAAATACAAGAGTTATCAACCAACGATTAATATGTACAAAAACTAATTCTTTCCTAGAGCTATCGCAGAGTGGAAAATAACCCCAAACCTCTGCTTGGAGAGTAAGTTATACCCGCAATTCTGACTGGTTCACATTGCACAGCACAGGTGTATAGATGCGTTGTGTAAAAAAAAGAGTCTCTTTATTCTGATCCATATACATGTATCTCAGTCTTCCCGGTAATTTTGTGATACCCATCGGCCACAGCAAGTAATTTTTATGGATGGCATCAGCGGCTCGTTCTCATTGAAATGTACAAAATGGTGATTTTTTGGGTCGAAAAATCGATAATCTGTTTTTTTAGGCAAACCTACCTTATTTTTTAGGAAAACATCTCAATTAATGATTACCAAAAAAGGACAGCTTAATTGCCATGGGTAGTTACCGAAAATTTATGCACTTAGATAAGACATATGTAAACAATGCAATTTTAGTGCGGCAAAAACGCTGGAACATCAGCATGATTTGGGTGTACGATAAAGTTTGTATTCATGACATCACCTCAAAAGCCATTAGTTCAGGCGTCAGTATCTATGAAAGTACTTCTGTCAACCCATTATTTACTGGTAAATATACACGTATCGAACACATAAAAATAGCTAAGTGTAGTGTATAGAAGTAGCAAAAATAACTTTGGAAGCAAAGAAGAGTAGAACATTTGAGTCTGTTGACGCCACAGAGGGTTATTTTTCTTCGGATTCATATTTATTTCTACTTTATTTCCAACTATTATGTTTATGGTGTATGGGGAAGGGAAATTCAATCTCTTGTTACGTCTTTTGCACTACAGGTGTAACTTCCGTTACCGGTAACGGATGTTACAAACGGACGTTTTTGTTTATTTCTCCAAGAAGACCTGCAGTTTTTAACTTCATCCTTTGAGAACAAGAGGGCATAAGTACGGACATTTTTAAACTGGGCGACTTTTTTATATACCATGTGAAGAAACTAAAATTGAAAGTAAAAACAACGGTAACGGATGTTACATTCATGACTGTAAAACAATTTGTTCAGCGAAGGTGGCTACAAAAAACAGCACACACTCTTTTCTTCTTCTCTTAGAAACCTAGAAAACTTGCTAAAAGTCATCAAAATGGCAATTTCCTGTCTTATATGTTACTCTATCTAAACTGCACGACCGTCTTACTTGAGCGGTAACGGATGTTACAAAACTTGGCGACAGGTATGAACCACCTCGCATGACGTACAAGAATAGTGCCAGGAGCGATCTGACTTGGTCAGTCAGAGTACCTGGCCATCCGACTACACCAGGCAGAAAACTACTGCCGTAATCAAATTGCTACGTTTTAGGTTGCTTTTTAAAGTTTCTATTTCGTCTCAGGCGACAGCCGCTTTTTAGAGGAAGAAATCCAATCCGCGATCATAATTTCTCTGAAGTCATCAATCAAACCTAGGTTTGTGGTACATTTTTCGTGAAACATAGTAAGTGTAGTGGGAAAGTGAAGAAAGCAACGATGAGGTCCATTATTTGGCTCATACCTAGTCGTAAATAGTGGCGACAGCATTTTGTACATTTGAATGAGAACGAGTGCAGCGCGCGCATTGATTTTCGCCTGATTTAGGAAAAAAAAACAAATTTTGTTGCCTTCTAACAGTGGTCATCATGCCCAAAATGGGCAAAGATGTCTGTTGCCATGTCAGAAGGTGGATGGCAGATAACAAAGAGAGAAGACAAGAAAAGGCTCTGATTTAATGTTTTGTTTCTTACTTTGATGCAGTGATATGTGATGCTGGCTGTGTATATGTGATGTTCCCACTGAGTAACAACCATTTGTACTACAAATTGATTGAGTCAAAATTTGAAAATATAGGAACATTGTTGTTTTCGGCCCGCCTTGTTTTTTTTCACGCGCTCACATTAGATTTGGAGTCTGCGGAGGATGTCATCCATAAAATTTACTTGCTGTGGCCTTAAACTAACTTACCTTGCGTCATAGCCAAAGCCGTACACGCTTACATGGTCGCATAGCTGCAGCGCAAGGACGGCTGTAAGGAAGCCTGTGGTTGGCCGATATGCCCGTGACGTATTGAGGAAGCGAGAGAACGCATACCGAATGAAATCCGGATGAAGTACTTTAACAGTGGTCCGGTTCACATTGGGATTCGGCGACCAATTGTACCTAAAAAATACGGGGGAAAATTGGAAGAAGGCTAATATTTAGCCTCCGTAGCAGGCTTATAGAACTGGGGGTTTGGTGGTCTTCGGCTGTTTTCTGATTAGAAAAAAACGGGGGTAATTCAATCAGGCCGGCTATGTTGTCTATATGCAATCAGAAAATAGCACATAAAAGCTCCCAAAGCTACCCTGAAGACCCCCAAAACCCCAAGTTTTTGGCATGCTATGAAATTTATGTGTTCATGAAGGTTGAACAAGTGACTAAACACATGGGCTATGGTACGGCAAATAATAGACTTCATTTTCATTTCTTCGCCTTTTTCTTTGGAACTGATTTTGGCACTATACGACATATCATGCTAGTAACGTTTTTCTGCAATTTACAGCATATATTTGAGCATTTTGCAGCTGCTTTGTGCGATTTACAGAGTGGTCGAAAACTTTATTCGTCTTTGGAAACAGACGAAAATTCATACGCGCGCGGATGTCGTCCATATAATCTATAAATCTCTGATACCAGTTCATGCGTCTCACAGGTATTCCACTAGGCAATCAGTGCACGACTACTCATTGCTCAAACCTAACAACAATAGTGGAAAGAGGATGTTTGTTTACAGATCTGTAAAGGTGTGGAACGCATTACCGAGTGAAGTTAAGACTACTGTATTAGCAGCTGATGAGAGGCAGTTCAGGAAAATGACACGTCAGCTTTATGGAACTTAAAGGCTTACCCTGACAATATTGTATATATTCGAAGCAATTTAGTAACTCACAAGTTTTATTGTTGATTTTAGTCATAATTAGTTAAATGACCTCTGGCCTCAACCTCAATTATTTTAATGTGTAATTGCAATGATTGTATGTATTCAGTGCTTGTATTTTATGTGTTGTACTGTTAATGAGCCCTGGAAGATTAGCCCCTCATGGGGCTAAAGGGCATCTCAATAAATCAAAATCAAATCAAATAATCAACTGCACTTTATACTTACACGCAGAATCCCGCCTTCCGACGACATCTCTGTACTATCGGTAGAGTCCGCCGTTCGGTCAGCCAGGCTGCCATGTAGTCTATATCAAAACTCTTAAACGGTATGAAGAGCTGCAAAGAATCCTGCAACAGTGGGGAAAGTGGGAAAGACATGGCGATTATGTTTGTTTATTTGTTATTTCATTTGAGTTATTTTTGTTATTTTATTATTGATAAGTTGTTTAATTGCTATTACATTGTATTTTATTTAATTTATGGATTGCAACATGTGGGTCAAATAATCAACTTAGTGGGGTCGTGTGGCGTAGCGGCAGAGTGCGCGACTCGGAACTTAGAGTCCCGGGTTCGAGTCCTGACATGCCACCGATCTTGTGCCATTGAGAAAGGCACTTTACACGGCTTTCCTCACTTAGCTCAGGTGTAAATGAGTATTGTCCTGTCATGTATTTGTCCCCTGTGTTGGTGGCGGCATTAATATAAGTTGAAAAAACTTGAGTGTGTCGTCACCACGTCTGGTATAAAACGTTTGGTATAAAAAAAAAAAACATGTGGGTCACAGACAGCGGTTGCTGGTATCGTGTCCTAAACCTTATTATTATTACAAAATACTACATAATAATTTTGGTGACAGTATTTTCAAATATTAAGTAGGGCGTGGTAAGAATTATCAGATTAGAATTATTCAACTTAGAACACATTTTGCAGAAGGTATTATTATGTTTTTTGGCAGAGGTATCGGGAAATGGAGATGATAATTTCCAAATGATACCTAATAGATATTTGTCAAATATGTTCTTTATTTCAACATTTACAGTGATTTTCTCAGTATCCATTGTGCTTAGATCTTCTTCGACAAAACGTCGACTTTCACATGTGTCGGTATACTTACGGATACAGCTAACCGTGGGTCATGTTCGTGTGACTCGGGGTAAAAGGTGTAGAAGGAGATTTTCCGCCCTACATCGTCCGCAAACTTTTCCTGCATGTTAGCGTGGTTAACCCTAAGGACACAGAATATGTTTATGTTTACCGAAGGAAAACATGTTTTTTTTTGCCAGTTTCTTCTTCTTCTCCAAACAGTGACCTCTGACCTGACCAATGACATGATTTGTTGACGTCTGTCACCATGGTGACTGGTGTTGGGTTACATAATGTTGCAATTTCATGGTCTGCTCTACTCCTGTCACCATATACTAGTAATACATGTATGTGAATGTGTTTGAGTGAGAATTAACAGAGCAGACCATGTCCGAAGGTAAACATTATGCATTTGCTTTGCAAACGTTACTTCTCTAGTGATATAGTAAACTTGAAAATAAAGACGCAATACCAGAAAGCCTAAACTTTCCAAGGTCAGTGTTATTTAATTACCTCTGGGACGGAAGTTTTGATTTGGGTGGCGATAATTCACGCTAGGTTTGTATGTTTGGGTTCCAAAATGAGTGGGTGGAGATTGGGTTTCAATTGATTGACAGGGTTTTACATTGCATTCAAGGATATGTGGACGTCAGGAATGTATATGAAACATATAACCATGGTGTAAAAGTGGAGTGAGTTTCATCATACAAACGTATGAATAATAATACATTTTATGCTGCACTTCATCAAAGCGAACTTTATATATTTCTCGGAAGTTTGACATCTTTGATGCCTTGTTCCTACCTGAAGACGTAGTCGTGGCCATCTATCTCCGTTCCCCTCTTCGAACCCTTCATTACCCCACCCGAGCCGACAACTGCACAGCGTATGCACCGTACTCGGCTATCATCGGTCACACTCGGGTGCTCTCGGGTCCCACTCGGGCCGAAGATTTTGGGATTTTTCAGTGCTCCGACCATCAGGTCTACAGCTACGTTGGGGAAAATACAAAAACAACGTAAATGTAGAATTGTGTGTAGAACTGTGAAAGTAAAAACAAAGAAAAAACTTCATACAATGCTGGATCAATTGAAAGTATCGTACCCTGACATGTATGGATTATTGTTTGAAATGCTAAATAAAGAATTTAACTGGTCTCTTTACGAATTATATTTTCCACTTTGGTTTAAACTTTTATCTGCTGATATGACATTTCGAGCCCTGCAACCAGATTTTTATACCAAAGGACAACATATTGTTGTTGCTCAATTTCTTCTTCTTCTGCAAACAAATTAGGTCAACGACCTGAACCAGACGTCTGTCACCATGGTAACTAGTGTTGGGTTACATTATGTTGCAATTTTATAGCAGGAGGGATTTAGACTCCTGGTCTGTCTGATCATATATATGAATGTGTTTGAGTAAGAATTAACAGAGCAGACCATATGCGAAGGTAAACATTATTCATTTGCCTTGCAAATGTTACCTTTCTAGGTAAAATTTCTAGTTTTGTTACCTGTTTTGTTTTCCTGTCTGTAGCCGAAAGGCAGTTTATAGTACGTGAGATGTTCTGTCCAGTAGGCAGGGTTGATGTCGTCCTGGTCCAGAAACAGCTTCACGTCCTCCACAAACCTGCTCCCGAACCAGGCTGACGTGTCGGCCCTCTGTCGTAGACTGGTCGGGCATTTCTGGGGGAAGGGGGGTTGGGAAGGGCCTGTCAATGTACAACACTGTCACACATAGATATATATGGCCTATATATGATGTAACGTTTAATGTTTCAAAATGTTCAGCCATGATTGGTTGGTGGTTGGTTGGCAGTAGGTCAGCAGTGTTCTGGGCATATTTGGGGGGTCAAATAGGACTCAAATTTAACTGAAATGTGAGTCGGTCTGACCAGTGCAAGGACACTTAGACACTCGGACATGCAAGTCTTTTCAAGTTGAATAGAACACAAACGTTTACAAGATGACCAGAATAGTAGTACTGCAACCGCTTACTGAAATCCTGTGTCGCGGGTCCGTGGCAAACGGCACTTCGGCTAATTCCGGCCTCACTCGCGGCGGGATCAACATGTCCAGCGCTTTGCCGTCACTCAGGTCCCCCCAGAACTCAAGCGAAGTCGAGGGTCTCCATTCGGTCATGTTCCTCTTGGCAGAGTCAAGCCTGAGTGAGTGAGCGTGGATGTGTGTGTGAAGAATTAAATCGTAACTGAGACTATGTGATGACGACATCTAAGAATGTAAAAGTAACGCTCTAATTATATTTCAGTCCATACCATGGTATGGATGAAATATATTGTGTTCCCTCATGTTTCTCCTTCTCCTTCTCCTCCTGCCAAACAGTCAAAGGGGTTCAACTCAGCCATCATTCAGCCAAATGACCTGAAATTTGGCATGGAGGTAGAGTGGGCAAATACCCCCAGACGTTTTTTTTTTTTCATTTTTTTGAATTTTTGCCTTTGAAAAATTTTTATGAAGGTTTTTTGGGGCATTTTTCGACAAAAAAATGGATTTTTGGATCCTGAGCCCTGGTATTACAACCAAATGATATGACATTCGGTATAAGGGTACCTTGAACGGGTGTCTACAGAATAGCAGTCATGTATTTGGCATACACCACTTCCAAATGACTCATTTGGGGGACTTTAATGGCTATTTTCAGCAAAAAAAGGGCCAAAAGTGCTGTACCCGTTCCATGTTCTATCTAAAGAATGGCCGGTTCCATCCATGGAACACATGTTCCATTGCGGGTTACCTGAGGTCACATTGCACCTAAGTGGTGCGTAATGACCCACACATTCAATTTTATGTGCCTAAGACCTTCAAAATGTATCAAATCTCATCATTGTTAGTTTTTGCATACCTGTAATAAGATTAGTAAAGCTTTCGAGATTCAAAGTACTTGTTCAAGTTGTTGTTGCATCTTTGTTTCTCATATAGCTACTATTTAATTCATTTATTTGAGAACCTTTGCCAGTTTTGCACTGGGGTAAGTTTGGAATAGTCCACTTTTGCATGGGAGGGAGATGGACTGAAATATGCTGTATTTGCTCCCAAGCAAATGCCGGCCTTTCTAGTTTGATCAGAATTTTTAAGATTACTAGTACCTTGATTATGTGGCTCTTATCGAAAATGATGGTATACATGACTACATACATATTCACTAGTTTTGAAAAAGGACGATATGCTAACTAACTAGGGCTCAACCATGTGCTGCAGCTGGGTTAGTATTTTTCCCGGCCGGCAATATGCATTCATATACATTTTAGAAAAACGTTTTAAGAATCTTTATCATATACATGTACTAGCCTGGATGCCATCATAGGTTGTGAGCTCCTATTAGCCTCTACCGCAGGTGTCGGGAAGCGACTGGAAAGAGTAGAAATTGACCAAATAGACATATAATATGCCAGGGGAGTTGGTCCGCTAGCGCTCCCAAACTGTTCTCTTAGCTAGCCTAGACCAGCTCCCCTTGCATACTATATGTCTCTTTGGCTGATTGCTGCTCTTTCCAGCCGCTTCCTGAAGCCTGGTAGAGGCTAAGCTGAGCCGTATACGCTAACTCGGATGGCACCCATGCAGACTGCTTACCGTACGCTAACAGGTAAAGCTCCCTTGATGATGCTCCTCCCGGCATATAGCCACAGATATAGCGACAACACGAAGACAAGACATAGCTGGATCCATCTTCGACAAAACGGGTATAACATGTACATCCGCCACATTATGGCACAAACTAGTATTTTCACGGTTTTAAACGGCGTATACAGGCTGGCGCAAGAGCGCATATCCAACAAAAGCCAAGCGTAACAGGTGGGCAATATCGAGGACGATTCAAAAGTAACTGCCGGTCAGTTTTCCCAATACTGTAGTCTGTTGGCTTGCGCCAGCTGTTTTCACCATACACACATATGCTTTATGAGAAGCTCATGAGAGGTCATGAGGGAACGGGTAAGAATAACCTCGGATAGAACATAATGTTACCATCATTTGATTTTGCAAGTCCTAATAAATCTATACACATATTTACATATACACATACGTGATATGAAATACATATAGCGATGTACTGTATAATATTATGAGAGTGGGGGCTTGTATAGGCTTATATATGGTATGGGTTATGGCCGTTAGTTTTGGTCGTTTCTGATAGCCGTCTTGAGATAAATAAATGAATAAATTTCTGTACTTTTAAGTCACGTAAATGAAAACAGAGCCGCTAGGGTCATGCGTGTGTTTGGTGGTAGACTGCAGCCTAGATCTTCTTACACGTGGTGGCAGCTGGCCATATCACACCGAACGACTTGTTACACCTTGCTGGACACAAGTTATATGCTCCTATTATTTCCTCAAGTTCTTGTGATTAACAGTGGAAGTGTCCTATACATACAGGTGCTGATCTCAGATATCTGCTGCATTGTTTCTATAAACCGGTAGAGGACGCTGCACATAGTGTTTTAAAGATGGCAGAAAAACGTGACAAAAGACACATTTAAGATTTAGATAATCGGGCAAAATTAAGACAAACCTTATAATGTGTGAATTGTTGTCGTTATAAAATAAATGTTTATTTGTTTATTTGATGATGGTAGTTGGCAATCTAATCAGGATATCGAATGTCAACATCGCTTTTGTGTTTCCGTTGCGTTTGTTTTGACCTTCGACCCTCCGATAGAGAGACGAGGAAGATTTGTCGTGATTTTGTTCCTCCCAAAAAGGTAAGAAGACTGTGTGACTTGTAGAGCCATCTTTACCGCCCAGGGACCAGCTAACATGTGCTGAACCATCTAGGTCAATAGCTACAAGCTCATCTTCAAATTGCCTGAAAAATCTTAATGATCATAATATTTTTTTTATGCATGCGAGGGGGGGGCATAAAAGACAAAACATGTGGCTAAAAAGGCACAAAATAACGTATATATTGAAAAAGAGAGAAAAACTGATAGGTGTTAAATGACCTCATTTACATAATCAAGGAGAAAATGCGAATAACAACATGGAAATTGACGGGAATTTCGTACTTTAGTATGAGTCATTTGGATCACTGTGGCCTCATTAGCATAATTGATTAACTGTGTTTGTTAAATAGATTATGCTACAGTAGCCTGACAGCCTTATTTGCTAAGATAATACATTAATAGTTTTGACAGCTTGTGTGATTTGAGTGTAGAAGATTATCAAGTTGGGACTTGAAATACTGTGTACACATACCTTAGTGGGGCCCGCATGCCCTTTTCCGTAGAGCGTAATCAGCCATTTTAATTCTACGTAGTCGTAGAGCATAGACAGACCGCTCTAATTCAACGTAGAGCATAATTGGTGGATATTGCGTAGAGTGTAATTCGCGTTTTAATTCTACATAATGCATTGTAGCCACTTGGAATTTATCGTAAAGCGTAATCGCTGCTGTAGCGTAATACATAGCTGGCTCTCAAAATTTAGCTTAGAGTGTTGTCGGGACCCCCCCATGCAGGCCCACCTTTGTGCAGGTAAAATTTATTCACGACATACAGTTCGGCGTTCTGACAACGCCAAATTTTGAGAGCTGGCTACATATTTCAGAAGCCTCTCGATTACGCTTTACAATAAATTCCAAGTGGCTACAACGCATTACGTAGAATTAAAATGGCGAATACGCTCTGCGCAAAATGCGCCAACTACGCTCTACGTTGAATTAGAGCGGTCCATCTACACTCTACATAGAATTAAAATGGTCGATTGCGCTCTATGCAAAAGTGGCATGCAGGCCCCCATATGGACCTTTAGTGCTAATCTCCAAGCAGATCATACGGTGGCAAGGCAGTATCCATTGGCCAGAGGAGTGTCCATTAGTCACCGATGTATATATTATTTATTGCATTGACCTCTGACCCTCAAACAATCTCTTACCTCATTAGTTTGTTGTATATAGAATAGGATGGGTTAAGTTAAGTAATAGTTAAGTAATAGCTAGGTACAGGTTGTTGTATTTTATGTGTGGCAACAAGCAAGTGTATATACGTTTGTGTTATAAGTTTGTAAAATGTTTTTAAGACTCCAGGAAGAATAGTGAGTATATGCGTATGCTTATACTCACTAATGGAGATCCTTCAAATAAACAAATAAACATAAACCGATGGCCAATTGATACTGTCTTGCCACCTTAAGGTCTTCTTGGAGATCACTTAGTGCAAGTGAAATTTATTTACGACATACAGTTCTGTACACAAGGACTTGTGTATTCTAGCTTCATGTATTCTAAGTCCATGGTATCACTGATCAACTGTGATGCTATTAAAAAAAGATTGATCTCTTCATGAGTACTCTCTCTTGGGCTTTTTGTCAGGAACATGGAAGGAGGTTCAAATTCAAAAGAGGTGAAAAATGAAGAAGAAGAAGTTCTTCCTAGTCATAAGGATTCCTGGGAGTGTGGCAGTGGTGAGACAGAGACACAACCTGAAACACACCAACATCAACATGCACACCTAGAGGCACACCAAGGCACAGAGGAGACTGATCTGTACCTGTACACCATCATTCACTTTCAGGAAGATGCAGGTATGTACTGTTCACCTTGAACTAAAGGTTCGTGGCGTCGTGTGGTGTAGTGGTACATCACTGGACTATGAAACAGGGAGACCCGGGTTCGATTCCGGGTCGTACCCGAACAAGTCCAAACATGCGCCGCGACGTTGTACCCTTGGGAAAGGTACTTTACACGACTTTCCTCACTTCACTCAGGTGAAAATGAGTACCTAGCTTCGGCTAGGGACGTCCCTCGGATAGGACGTTAAATGGAGGTCCCGTGTTTGGGAGAGCCACACCCCACGCACGTTAAAGAACCCACCACACTTATCGAAAAGAGTAGGGGACCTTCCCGGTGTGAGTGGGTCAAACATTACAGTCTGGTCTCAGGTTTGACATCTTTGAAGAGGTGATAGTCACCTGTTATGTCAATCCTTCCACAAATGTGGTAAATCTTCATAAATAAATAAAGGCATCCAATGCAATTTCAGGGCGACAAAACTGAATTTTCATAGTCTATTTTCTGGTCATTCTATTAATATACTCATTTGAAATGATGATAAGCAAGTTGAATCAGTTCTATCCCATAGCATACTGATATCTGTGAAGCAAAACTGTGATGTCATTCGACTGATAGAAAACAGTTACTTGTTTGGTATTGTAGGGTGGTTTTAGTTATTATCTATGGGCAGTAACCAATAAAATTAAGAGATGCCTCACAAAGCTTGTGTAATAGTAAGACAGATTTCTTCGTCCAGATTATTTTTCAAAATTGTACCTTGAAGTTGAATGCCTTTTAAAATTGAATGGCTTTTATAAAAAGTTGAATGTCTTTTACAATTGAATGGATTTTTAAAAAGTTGAATGCCTTTTACAATTAAATGGATTTAAAAAAAGTTGAATGCCTTTTACAATTGAATGGATTTTAAAAAAGTTGAATGCCTTTTACAATTGAATGGCTTTCAAAAAAAGTTGAATGCCTTTTAAAATTGAATGACTTTAAAAAAAGTACATCTAGAATAGGAAGAAGCTCATTGTTGAATGCTGAAAGTGGGAGTGTTTCGGGCATGCTACCGCAGGAAATTTTGTACCTCTTTTTACTAATTTTAGCTTTCTGAAATGCTATTTTCCACATTTTAAGGGGTAATTTTTTATGGGTTCAAAATGCATTTCCATTGTCAATGTTATTTCCATAGATGGTGAAGAAATGGAGACCATAGAAGACCCTGAATCTGTGGAGGATGCCGAATGTGGGACTACTGAACTCCAGTGTGACCCCGTGTCCCAGAGTGAGGCTGAGGTGACCCCTGACCCGGACACGCCCCCAGACGCGGAGGTCCGCCCACCGGTTCAGTTCCACTGTGCAGATTGTGATTTCAAGTACGTCATTGGTTTCTATCTGACAGGGTTTTAAAGCGATATTAGGCCACACCAATTTAATTTCTTGGTTAACGGACGGGCAAAAAAAAATAAAAATAAAAACAGGCCTAGGCATCCTATTATGGCCCAAAATGGTACAATAGGAGCCATGAAGTCAACACACCAGGCTGGTTCAAAATTTAAACAATGAATTTTGAACTTTTAATGATACCACTGCATTGAAAGATGGAATAACTGTAACAACTAGGAAGAAAAGGACTGTTTTCAATTGTTCAGGGCAAAATGTGAGCATTTTGCAGTTGATTCTGAATTTTTATTTTTATTTGCAAATCAGGAAAAAATGAAGCGGGGGCGAACCCGTTAACCAAGAAATTAAATTGGTGTGGCCTTATGTAAGATTTTTGCACCAAAACTGTAAATATAAACTAAAAAGGTAACATTTTGAAAACAAATGCACAATGTTTACCTTCGCATGTGGTCTACTCTGTTAATTCTACATTCACATATATGGTGACAGATGTCTAAATCCCTCCTGCTATGAAATTGCAACATGATGTAACCCAACACCTGTTACCATGGTGATAGACTGTCTGGTTCAGGTCATTGACCTTTTGTGTTTGGAGAAGAGGAAACTGAGCAAAAACAAGTTTGGTAAACATGATAATTGAAATTTTCTCATCTAGATTGTCATTTTCAATAACTTTCAACATATTAATATCGCTATTTCGCTTTTCTGGCAACTCAGTGCAGCGCAAGAATAAGTTGCGCCAGGTCTGCTGTATTTTTAGGAGGTTCCTAAAAAGAATGTAAACAAACAACATGGCCGCGATCCATGCTAGCGGCAAGGAGTTGGCAGTTTTCCAACACGTTTTTGCGGTGCAACGACGTTCTTTTACTTCGAAAATGTCATTGTGAACCCAGGTAGGATTATTGCACAAGAAAATGTGTAAAACAACAATGTTTAAAATAATGAAAATCTTACATAATATCGCTTTAATCATCACAAGTCAAATAACAATCTTCACTCACTCACTTCACTGTCCAGGATTTCACTTCACAAATAAGGTCACGTGTTTGTAAACCGTAACTCTCGCGAGATCACGTTGTGAAGTGATTGGTCATTTATTATCCTGATGAAGGTGACAGTGGTCGCTGAAAATTTGATCTCTGTGTAAATTGTGTGTTGGAATAAATGTGTACAACATTTTACTATGATTAGGCCACAGCAAGTAATTTTTATGGATGACATCAGCGCGCGCATTGATTTTCACCAAAAAAAAAAACAAGAAATTTTGTAGCCTTCTGACAGTGGTCAACATGCCGAAAATGGGCAAAGATGTCTGTTGCCATGCCGGAAGGTGGATGGCAGATAACTATGAAGAGATGAGACAAGAAAAGGCTCTGATTTAATGTTTTGTTTCTTACTTTGATGCAGTGATATGTGATGTTGGCTGTGTATATGTGATGTTCCCACTGAATACAAACCATTTGTACAATGATTGAGTCAAAATTTTAAAATGTAGGAACCTTGTTTTTTTCGGCCCGCCTTGTTTTTTTTTCGCCCGCACGCATTAGATTTGGAGTCTGCGGAGGATGTCATCCATAAAATTTACTTGCTGTGGCCTTACTACCAACACAGATGAACTTTTATGATGTTCTGATCCGTGTATGTTGTCCCTGCTTTTTGCTTACAGAAGTACTATACGTTCCAAAATGGAGGGTCATATCAAAGATCAAGACCACAGCTATGGTTGCGGAGGGTGCGCCTTCAAGTCCAAGTGGAACCGCAGCTGGCGCAAACACATGCAGCGGAAACACGGGATGCTCAAACGGAGCGTCTACCACCAGCTCATGTACCAATGCGGGGAATGCGGCTACACCACCAAAGCGCGTAAAGCCATCAACATGCACATTCGCAAGCATTCCGGCGAGCGTCCATTCAAATGCAGCCAGTGTAACTACGCCGCGAAAGACAAGAGCACACTCCGGAGGCACAGCAAGTGTCACGGTGGCGGCGGACGGTTTACGTGCGAGATCTGTAACTTCTCTACCTCACAGAAAACCACACTGGGAAAACACATGAAAAGTCACAACGTAGGGGACAGGTATCCGTGTATGTTCTGTCACTTTGTGACCAGAGTAGAGAGCGATCTTGCCATCCACGTAAGAGAGAGCCATCCGCCGAGTATTTATCAGTGTCCGCACTGTGCGTACTCCACCGCTCTTCTTGCCAACTTCAGTAGGCACATGAGGAAACACACGGGGGTTAAACCCTTTAAGTGCGATGTGTGTAACTACGCCACCGCCGTTCAGAGCAACCTGGTCAGGCACAAACGTACGCACACCAACGAAAAACCATTCATGTGCAAGGAGTGCAGCTATGCGACTTCCGTACAGAGCAACTTGGTGCGCCATGTGAACACGCAGCACATGGACGTGATGCTGTACCACTGCAACCACTGCGGTTACTCGTCTAACTTCCGTGGAAACATGATCCGACACTTGTCCGCCCAGCATTCCAAGAAAGTCTGTAAGGAAGCGGACTCTAGCACGGGCGCCGTCTCTTCTAGTGCAGAAGACAGAAACACAGGAGACCAAACAGCCGGCCCGAGCTCTAGTCCCGAACAGCGGTACACCTACGTCCAAGTGGAAGCATCGGGTACCGTTGGTTACCGCGATGGCGGTTCCACCGCGTCGAGTTTCGCGGGAGAAGAGGAGGGAGAACGAGTTCACGTCGTTCACCTTCAAGAAGGACAAGAAACGGGTCACATCGAGAGCGTGGAGACAACAGAAGCGCCGGGTTCAAGCGCGGAAGAGTCGCACGGAGACTTACAAGTGATACAAACGGAAGACGGGCACCTCCTCGCGGTGGACCCGTCCTTCGTACGAAACATCGCGGAGGGGAAACAGGTGCACATCCTGGTGCGCGACCACCACGCATCCCGCAATGCCGAGGGCATGGAACAGGAAGTGGAAGATACCATTTCTGAGGAAGATGAGGGGAAGACAAACACACCACCTGATGACCCTCCTATTTCAACAGAAACTGCAGAAGAAAAATGAAGTTGGACTGAATGCTTTTTAGATACGGATATGTCTGTGCTAATAAATCATGAAAAAAAATAAGTCTATAGAAAGGCAAAGATATGAACTTGTCATAACGATATACATTGTACATGTGTGGAAAGGAATAAAGATCTATGATGAGAAATTTTGAATAGAGCAGTTGTAAGTTGTCCCTGAGTAGATACTAGTGATGTAAACGTTGGGCAGGAATAAGAAAATTCTTGCTTGTATTATCAGGGTCAAAAGTGACTTTCTTTGTTGTATTTCTGTAGTAAGATATCAAACTAACCGACATCTCACACACATGAAACCTGTGAGATTCTGTGCACATAGACATTATAAACGAACACTATGTATGAGAACATTTAGGCAATAAAATGTCGGGTGTACCGTTGGACACAAGATTTCTTGCACGACACTGTTGTCTGAGGACCTGCACTTTTTCAATTGGCCGCTATGCGGCGCTGTGAGACTGCTTTAGTGGTCGAGGCTTGCACCTTTCAGTCGACAGAGATCGCTATTGTTTGCAAGCGGGTAAAAAGGATATACCGTCGCCCAAAGTGACTTAAATGTGCCTTCGTAATCACTATGGCAATTCTCTTGGACCAGAATTTCAAGTAAATCGTATAGCACCTCAAACAAAAAGGCAGTACTCCAAAAAAAACTTGCTACACTTGGTTTCCTCTCTTCAATACGGCATGTCCACATATTCACCTTGTTCAGTGGTGACTTCAGTTTATAGCAACTTATTGCCAATTTATAGACAACAGAAGGCCAAAAGAGCCTTTTATATAGTGGGTTCACGAGATAATGCATTTATTTGGAGATTGTTACATATTTGCCAACGAAGTCCAACCACCGATTAGACTATATACAGGCCTCAAAATTTACTTTTTTCTTATTGTCCCAGCACTGTCCCGAAAATAAATTTCAATTGTCCCGAAGTGAGGTTGAACTGTCCGAAAACCTGTTTTTCGGGACGTATGTATGACAACAATTTGTAGTCAACTTTATTTTGCTTACGTTCTGACTCCCAGACGCACTATAAATTATAATTCCAGAGTAGACAAGAAATTTGGGGGCTTTTCCGAGCCAAAAGCCGGGACACGTTCCTGATGGACAAAAGTAGGGCTGACATTCTGATGTTGATTATTTTTCTTTTGTCCCTCAAATGTCCCAAAGTGACTTTTCAGTTGTCCCAGCCTAAATTTTAGTGGCCATTGGGACACTGTTAATTTCGAGCCCTGCTATAGAAGAACTTTATTGACACAACAAAAGTACAGCGACTTTCGTAAGGTCCAAGACATGTAGATATACAGACAAATATACATGGGTACAACGAAATTATCCTACGTACAAAACAATAGATGGGTCAACTAATACTTCTTGTTCTAAGGTCTAAACATTCTTTGATATATTTACCTATTTGTACACAGTAAGGGTTTTTACCTTCTAGAATGAAATTAAATTTATCTATAGCATGAAATGTAACGAATTCTGTTGAGCAGGCGGAGAGAAGGTTGAACAGCTTTCTGCGTTTATCGTTATATAGTGTACAATTCAAAATAAAATGTTGTTCGTCTTCAATATCATTGGGACAGAATGGACAAAACCTCTGGTCGCTATATAGCATTTGCTACTACTCGTTGCGTGCCATGTCATAATTAGTCCTTGGAGTATTGAAGACGTGCGTGCGACATGTCAATGAAAGTGACATTCGATAAAACTACGACACGAAAAGCTGTCACCGTAGACGGTGTGGGGGACTTTTTAATGACGGGAGACCGGCCAGGGGTCGGCCGGGGGCACAGCTGCGGGAAGCTGGGCGGGGAGAGATGTCACGTTTCCCCGCCCGCCCGATCCCGAATGGCCCTGGGGACAGGCACCGGCACTGGCAACTCGAAACCTCGAGCGGTTGCCAAGTTTACTTTATACGAGTTTGGATGGTTTATGGTAGATTTTAGAGCCGGGTCCTAACAGAGAGGAGCCGGCAAGTCGAACGGTTTTGATCCAGCTAACATATGATAATGTTCCTTTAAAGAATTCTGAGATGCTAACTGAACACAATAGCACACAAATACGCGTACGTCTCTTCTCTTTCCTCTGATGGAGAAAAAAAGGCTTGGTCACACATGTCTTATAGCCTCTGCCAGGCTTCGGGAGGCGGCTGGGAAGAGTAGAAATTGACCAAAATAGACAGATAACATGCCGGGGGAGTTGGTCCGCTAGAAAAGTACAGTTCGGGTGCAGCAAAACTGTACTTTTCTACCGGACCAACTCCCCCGGCATGTTATCTCTCTATTACCTTCCGAAGCCTGGCAGAGGCTAACATTCGTACTAGAACGTCGTGCGGTTTTCAGGTCGTAGAGTTGTAAAGCAGACTGTGACAGAACCAACTGCAAACAAGCATCAAAGACAACCGTTATACCGTGACAAGACGGCTGAATTTTGTGCGACAGGAATATGCCTCATGATTGTAGAGGTTTACAGTTTAAACTTTTGGTCCAACACAAATAAGTTCTCTCACCTAGAGCACTTGACACTGTAAGGATTTTGGACACTAAACAAGACTATTTCTTGAGAGGGGTGAAGGAAGCCATATACATCAGGGCCCATCACCTTTCATTGAACCGCGACGGGGGCCGACATCGTCTACCAGATACCTTTGACCTAGTGTTGACGTCACACTTCAAACAAAGAAGCCACGTGACAAGCTTCACTGGGTCAGTCTACTGAGGAAGACCAGAGTGACTGGTCGAAAGCTCTAGGTGAGAGAACTTTTTGTGTTAGACCAAAAGTTTTAACTCTAAACATGTAAACTACCAACACAGATGAACTTTCATGATAACTCGGTAACGAGTTGGCCCTCTGTTCTTAACTCAGTACACATTCACAATTTAAATGGTTGGGCGAAGGATAACAGCTGGGATAACTTGTTTTCCCATGTGTCACTATGAAACAAGGAACCAGAAAACAACAATTTGGACCAAATAACTGCCCACATTGTAGTACCTTGTATGTGACGACCTCATGCGGACAATAAAATTACTGCAGCCGTGCCTTTCGCGGGAAATGTTCTGCCGATCAGTCCGTGGAGACAACGCGCCAACAAACGTGCTAAATTCCGGGTACACAACCGGATACTTCGTCTGGTAGCCGGACAATTTCTCGTTGAAATATTTCAAATTTTCAATTGATTTAAATATCAAAACGTTCTCTTTTTTTCATCTACCTGTACAGAAAATACATTCAGCTCTTCCGAACTGACGTAGGCGCAGTGTCCCGTAATGTGGAGTAAATATCATATTTCAAATATTTCTGATTTTTCAACATTTACGTCTACGCACATGTATCTACACAGAATGTAATAAAAAATCATCAAAAAAACATCAAAGCCTAAAAAACTGCAATGGCTATAACTTAGTATAAGATTAGCACGAGTAAGTTCCCCGCATATTTTTCAACATCCAAATTTCCCGAAGCCAATGCTGGTTCAATACATTTCGTCTTGTTTGTTTGTTTGTTTGTTTGTTTGTTTGTTTGTTTGTTTGTTTGTATAAACGCCTGTACGTGTCCATTGTTACAGTGGTTGAGTTTTGTGTTTCTGTGTTTTCATTCAATTTCCCGAAGCCAATGCTGGTTCAATACATTTCTTCTTGTTTGTTTGTTAATGTGTTTGTTTGTTTGCTTGCTTGCTTGTTTGTTTATTTGTTTGTATAAACGCCCGTACGTGTCCATTGTTGCATTGGTTGAGTTTGTGTTTCTGCGCAGCGGTTCCCCATGGCACATGTATATACGGTTAAACCATTGTGTACATGAGGGGTTTTGTCTTGTTTGTTTGTTTGTTTGTTTGTTTGTTTGTTTGTATAAACGCCTGTTCGTGCCTATTGTTGCAGTGGTTGAGTTTGTGTTTCTGCGCAGCGGCTCACCGTGCCACACGTACATACGGTTAAACCATTGTGTACATGAGGGGTTGTTTTTAGCCTGACCATTCGGACATTGACCTGCATTGAATGCTTCCGTCACAGCGTCAACACACACGCGCTACCCTGGCTGTCTCCATGCTTTACGGTAATTTCGACATTTATATATTATCCCTACTTCGTGTCATGACAGTTGGTGTGTTTGGTGTACGCTTTTGCTGGCAACTCGTACTGACACGTAACTACATTGTAGTTGTGTCAAAAATTTCTCTATCCTACGCCTAGGCGGCTATGCCGTGCGCGCTTAATTGATGTTGAATCTAATAATAAACATCCTGATTTCTGTACAGTGGAATCTGTACGAGTGTCCACTTCTGCATAAGGAACAATCTGGCAACTGTTACCGGTTTTTGTAGGTTCCTTAGATTATATTTTTTCCCAATGATATATTATCAGTAGCTGTTAAGAATTGTGTCTATGGTGACCGCGCGTCCACTGTGAGCATTTTTTAGGTCCCTCAAGTAGTGACTATTCGCAGGTTTGGCTGTACTCAGGTGAAACTGTAGACTGCTTGGTTTGGTGGTTTAGAGGTCCCTGCTTTTGAACCAGAAGGTTGCGATTTTGGATCTTAAAGCTGTTGTTACCCTAGGCCTATACTAGTCCTACTGACTGGCACTAGCTCGCAAGGGCTGTAGTTCTGAATACTACACGTTAAACCGTGGTCCACTGTTCACATATTTGTTGACTCTGCCGAATCAGAGTGTGTGTGTGAGAGAGAGACAGAGAGAGAGACAGAGAGAGAGTGTGTGTGTGTGTGTGTGTGTGTGTGTGTGTGTGTTTATGTGTGGGTGGGTGTGGGTGGGTGCATGCGCGCGCGTGTGTATATACGCACTTGTCAATGTAGACAGAGGAAATCGTCCAAATAATCTCTAAATAACAACTTCTCAGCACAAAATCTGTAACTTAGAAGCAATACACGGGCGGAGAATGTGTGTATTGGAATTTTTCACCGATACATGTCGTACCCAGTCATGCCCCACACTTGTAACGTCCCTTCAACTTCAACTTGTCAAACCAATAACATCATGTTTCCATCTAGTAACAAACTGTAACACATCCGAATACCTTCACAGAGAGAACCTTCATATGCATTACTTGCATCGCTTCTCTCTGTGCCTGTGGTACATGGCTATGCTATTGTATAGCTATAGGTAGCTTGAGAATGCTTCTTCCAGCCCGTTTTTTGGTGATTTAGTTGCAAAATTTAAGTGGTCCTCATCTTTACAATTGTCATAAGCCAGACTAATATGCAGTTATTACAGAACAGTGATGATTATTGTGAGGGGTATTCTGTGACTAATAAACGAATGCCCAAACGTTCAGACCTCTCTGTTCTCACAATTGGAGCCCTTAAGGTAGAACCGCGATGCTGTCCACATATACACCTCCGGCTCCTCATTTACAGACTTGTGTTTCTCTTGTGTGTGATTTTTTTTGTTTGTTTGCTTCTCTGTTAGACCTAAAGCTGCGTGAACAGACTTGGATTTGCTTGTGGTGTCGCTCCTGAAAAGGATGCTCTTTTCCCGCAACGCAGTTCCAGCTAGCCTCCATAGCATGCCAGAAACTGGGGGTCTTTGGGAGCTTTTATGTGCTATTTTCTGATTGCATATAGACAACATAGCCGGCCTGGTTGAATTACCCCCGTTTTTTGAACTGGGCTAATCAGAAAACAGCCGAAGACCACCAAACCCCCAGTTCTATAAGCCTGCTACGGAGGCTAGTTCCAGCGACGAACCTTCTTTCCCCCGCTTGGATGGCGCGCAGAATGTACCCAGGATTCAGCACCAAGGACAGGGCCCGCGCGGTCTTCCCTCTGTATTTGTGTTCTTCGTCCAAACAGAAATGCGTAGATACAACAACAAGGGCTTCGACCTACTCTACAGGTTACTGTTCTGGTTTCAGTTTGTAAAATTCTGTTTCTCGTCTTTCCAAGAAGCCTTGGGCGTAACCTAAGATGTGCCCCAGTTTCTTTCACACACGCACGCACAGATATGTAGTAAAATACCGTGTGCATTTCTTCTTTCCTCCTCCTTTTCATCAGAATAAAAACACGTAAAAAAACAACAACAACAAGGGCATTGACCTATTCTCAAAGGTTACTGTCCAGGTTTCAGCCTGTGAAATTCTGTGTCTTGTCTTTGAAAGACGCCTCTGGCGTAATGTAAGATATGCCCCAGTTTCTTTCACACACGCACGCATAGAGTTGTGTGCATTTCTTCTTTCCTCCTCCCTTCCTTCCTTCCGAATATAAACACGTAAATTTAAATCAACAACAAGGGCATTGACCTTCTCTACAGATTACTGTCCTGGTTTCAGCTTGTGAAATTCTGTGTCTTTCAAAGACGCCTAGCGCCTCGAGCGTAACGTAAGATATATAAGGAATATCAGGAAGCTAATAAATGATTGCAAATGAATTGACGGAAGCAAAGATATAGCAAAGTACCAGCTCTTGCTACCTTGCTAGTATCCATTGTTAGCCCCTTATATCTGTATCTATATCTGTATCTGTATCTGTATAGCAGGTATAACCGCCCTTCGGCGTAACAAAACAACTTCGCAGGCAGCTGGCTACATTAAACCGAGCGACCTGTTACACCCAGTCTTTGCACGTCTAACTGTAGGAGTTGTTTAAAGCTTTCTAGTGATGATGCCCCGACTGTGCTTGGTGTCAACGAGCTCGAGTTCCACTCCACGATAGTTCTTGGAAAATACGAGTTTTTGAACACCTTAATTCTTGGTTGATAACTCTGATATCTGAAGGCATGACTGTTTCTTGTTCTTTTCTGGGCTGTTATCAGATACTTAGTGGTTGGTACATCCACCATATTCATGGCTAGATCTCGATGCCTTGATTTGATATGATACTAGAAAACCTACAACTACCTGGTCACACAGAATTTACACATATACACTGACCACACGCAGCTTTTAGGAACGCATTGTAGAGTCCCTTGTCATTCATAAAAGCGCTTGTTTTAACATCGTTTCTTTTAATCTCTTTGTTAACGCAGCTGATCATTATTTCGTACAACAAGCCTTTGTTAATAACGTTTTTTAGTCAGGACGCACCACGTTATGTTTTTTTTTAATAATAGACTTTGAATGTGTGTACAATCTTTCAGTTTCTTTGTACTGCATATAACTTAGGGGTACACCATATTTGTCTGTATCTGTATAGCCGGGATAACCGCCCTTCGGCGTAACACACCAGCTTCTGTATCTGTGTAGCCGGTATAACCGCCCTTCGGCGTAACACACCAGCTTCTGTATCTGTATAGCCTGTATAACTGCCCTTCGGCGTAACACACCAGCTTCTGTATCTGTATAGCCGGTATAACCGCCCTTTGGCGTAACACACCAGCTTCGCAGGCACGTGGCGCGACAGCAGCTGGCTACATTACACCGATCGACTTGTTACACCTAACCCTTGAACATCTAACTCTAAACATTGTTCACCAAATATACTCAAATGGTCAAATATACTGTACAGTAGAATATACCGGAATAGCCGGCCGTGGGATACAAAACTGTACTCCTATGGCTGAAAAACTCATGGCATATACTAGCAATCTATTTGGCCAATTTCTACTATTTTCCAGGTAGAGCTAAACTAGCCTTTATATACGAAGAGAAGTTTTTGCATCGATAAGATCAAATTTTGAAGGGAGGCGAAGTGTTTCCACCACATGTTCCCACTAAGTCCTTTCTGCCTATTTGTTAGCAACATCGTATGCAGCTTTAATAGAGCTTTTTCTTCGCATCTGTTTAAGATGGATATCACATCTACCAATATATAAAGAAAGCATTGTAGTTCGTCTGTGGCGATTGAAAACAGTGCAAAACAGAATGTTTGGAAACAGGGAAAGAATGAGATCTTTAGTGTGAAACTGTAGGCTCGTAGATAAGATCAGTTGCCATAGGTGGGACTGACGACAAGGTTTATGAAGAACGTTGCCATCTAAACATGCGGATATTTTACAAGTAGATGAACGTAAAAATTAATAACAAAATCCATTCATGAAAATACAGTTTGCTATGGCTGGTTAAACCGATTCTACAATCCAGCATCCATGCAAAAAAAACAACCACCAAAATGATATAAACATCGCACTGGTTTTGAGCAGTCACTCACGTGCGACGTAGAGCGAACTCCAATTTAGGCGACATATTTTTGCCGTCGTTGGAGAGAGAAAGGCGATAGTTTTGGGCTCAGATACTGAAGAACATCAAAAGCAATGATAAAAAGGAGACCCCAGTCACAAAGGGGCAACATCAATGGACACGGAATCCCATTTAATACTGCGTCGTGGATTCATTCTTTTGCTGGACCAACAGTATCATTAGCCATTTCAAGGTCCAGTCATTAGCGTCTGACTTTGTTGTTGTTCTTGATGGTTTCAGCAAATTCTACCTCTGTGAAAATGGAGTATTTCTGTCCCCTTATATTTTAATACTGCGTCGTGGATTCATTCTTTTGCTGGACCAACGGTATCATTAGCCATTTCAAGGTCCAGTCATTAGCGTCTGACTTTGTTGTTGTTCTTGATGGTTTCAGCGAATTCTACTTCTATAAAATTGGGGTATTTCTTTCCCCTTATATTTTAATACTGCGTCGTAGATTCATTCTTTTGCTGGACCAACGGTATCACTAGCCATTTCAAGGTCCAGTCATTAGCGTTTGACTTTGTTATTGTTCTTGGTTTCAGCGAATTCTACTTCCAAAATATTGGAGCATTTGAAAACTATCTCTTCTATACTCTTCTATCGTTTTCCATTGTGTCTGTAGCTAACATGAAGTTCAATTTGCGTTTTTTAATAAAATGTCGGAGTGAAAGGAAAGACACGCTTCTCTGAAATTAAAGTACCGATTGTGAACCCGACTGTGGGTTTATAATTCTACTTCTATAAAATTGGAGCATATTTCTTTCCTCTTCTATCGTTTTCCATTGTGTCTGTAGCTAACATGAAGTTCAATTTGTGTTTTTTTAATAAAATGTCGGAGTGGAAGGAACGACACCCTTCTCGGAAATTAAAGTACCGATTGTGAACCCGACTGTGGATTTAGACCTAATCTTCATAATCCCAGGTTCTGTCGAGTCTTCTGACAGACTTTCATTTTTGCTGAAAATTCCGCGGATTTGCGCACTTCTTTGGCGATGTGGGAGTGCAGCCGTTTTTTTAAACCCTTTTTTCCGCCTGGTTTGGCGGGCTAAGCGACGGAGCAGGCGGCACACAGACCGTGAAAAGGACCCAGAATATCACTTTCCACTGAGTTTCGTTTCACCCATAAGAGACCCATAATCGCAAGCACTTTGCTGTCTTGATCAAAGTGTTTTTCCGTTTCATGTGTCGGTCTCTTGGCAGAAAGGTTAGCAAAGTACACGACTCCAGTCGCTATCGCCTCGCGTTTGTGTCTTGTCTCTGTCGGCTTTACCGACGATCTGGCGAGGGTCGGTACAAAGTTGTCCGTTTGACGGCACGTGGCCTTCAAAGAGGACTTTCATGTGAGAGTGGGGATTACATGTTGACTTCTGTCGAACATACAGAGACCGGGGGAGGGAGACTGAGACATGGAACGACAGAACGAGAGAGAACAGAAAAAGAAAAATTACAACCTTGCATAACGTCTTGGTGTGAGCCTGTAGGTACACATATTCCGTGTTGAAATGGACCCCAAAACTAAATGCCAAATCGAACTTTCATGTGAGAGTGGGGATTACATGTTGACTTCTGTCGAACATACAGAGACCGGGGGAGGGAGACTGAGACATGGAACGACAGAACGAGAGAGAACAGAAAAAGAAAACTTACAACCTTGCATAGTGATCTTGGTGTGAGCCTGTAGGTACACATATTCCGTGTTGAAATGAACGCCAAAAGTAAACGTCAAATCAAACTTTCATGTGAGAGTGGGGATTACATGTTGACTTCTGTGAAACATACAGAGACCGGGGGAGGGCTGAGACACGGAACGACAGAACGAGAGACACGGAAAAGAAAAATTACAACCTTGCATAATGGTCTTAGTGTGAGCCTGTAGGTACACATATTGCGTGTTGAAATGAACGCCAAAAGTAAACGTCAAATCAAACTTTCATGTGAGAGTGGGGATTACATGTTGACTTCTGTGAAACACACAGAGACCGGGGGAGGGAGACTGAGACATGGAACGACAGAACGAGAGACACAGAAAAAGAAAACTTACAACCTTGCATGGTGGTCTTGGTGTGAGCCTGTAGGTATATATATATCCCATGTTAAAATGGACGCCAAATCTTAACGCATCAGGAATAGCTATTCTCACACCAATTGACCTTATTACACGACAACTGTACGTGGTACAATGTTTGGCAACGACTATTGAACATAGTACAAAAAGAAAAAAGTATAAAATGAAACTTCATCCTAGTTGCTAAAGCATGAAGTGCTAGTATGATATACAATCAAGTAGGGCAAATCATTACTTTCGGCATTTTTCCTAATAACAAACAGTCTTTTATGTAATTTACCTATCATTGTATTTGAATATATATAAATCCGTCTGTAGCAGCGAGTCTGTTGAAATCTTATATCTGTATATCGGAGTAGGAATCTGAATTGGTCAGCTGGTAATATACCACCCTTCTACTGCAGGTACCTTTGAGCCGCTGGTTATAATGTTAATTTTGTAAATTTAGGCCACAGCAAGTAATTTTTATGGATGACATCAGCGCGCGCATTAATTTTCGCCTGATTTAAAAAAAAAAAGAAATTTTGTTGCCCTCTGACAGTGGTCAACATGCCGAAAATGGGCAAAGATGTCTGTTGCCATGCCGGGAGCCAGATAACTGAAGAGAGGAGACAAGAAAAGGCTCTGATTTAATGTTTTGTTTCTTACGTATACTTTGATGCAGTGATATGTGATGCTGGCTGTGTATATGTGATGTTCCCACTGAATCAAAACCATTTGTACAATAATTGAGTCAACATTTTAAAATGTAGGAACCTTGTTTTTTTCGACCCGCTCGCATTAGATTTGGAGTCGGCGGAGGATGTCATCCATAAAATTTACTTGTTGTGGCCTTATTGCAAATACATGCCATAGGCATAGGGCTAATTGCAAGTACAAAGAGCATGTATGACAAAGAAAGACAGCGATATAAGATACATTCTACAACATAGGTGGTACTAGTTTTGTTGGGTTTGACTTCTTATGAGGCAATGAAAGACGACCCACTTCTTCTATGATATGTGGGCTCTTTGGTAGAACTGTTAATTCTTAGTAGAATTAATATTGTTTTCTCGTGGTAAGGAAGACTTGGAAAGCTAGGGTGTATTTTGGACACGATGGTGAATAATTGGTTTCTGATATCATCATAAAATGAACAATTACAGATGAAATGATTTTCGTTATATGACACCTGACCCCGAACGATTTGTCACTCTTGAATCATTCATACTTATTTCTTACAGCAGTTTGAAGATAGCTGATTAAAAAAAGAAGTCCCTGTCGTATTTGATGTCTCCAGGTTCAATTCTGTGATATATTGTCCTCTACCGGTCAACATTAACAATGATAAAATCGTACTTCACAACAGCCCTACAGCTTCAGCTATGGCCGAACAGTCCTATGAAAATGACAGTCTGTCTCATAGGGCACATTTGTAAGCTAACTCAGGTCTGTTGCAGAGTTCTTTTTGTTGAATCTAATTTTCTTCTGCGCTGCGCTTCAGTGTAACTTCTCCATTCTGTGATATTTCGCAGATAAAAATTATCTATGGTAAGAAAAATCACCACAGCCTGTGTGCCACCAGTTTTGTAACGGAGGCTCCTTGCACTCGCTACTTTGCTACAAAAGTGGATAGCTTCCAGGCTAAAAACACCAGCCGAAAGAATGGCTCAATACTAGTCTCTACCAGGCTAACTACGCTGGCTATACATGTATATAGAAGAATAATTGCCAGGGGAGTTTGGCCGCCTTGTAGGTTTGACTGGCCGCGCAGTTCGTAGGAAAAGAAACTACGTCTCCGCGACCGGACTCCCTTGGCCAATTTAACTATTTTTTTGCCGAATTCTACGATCCGTATTCCCGTAGAAAGCAGGCCTGGTGGAGGCAAAATACCGCAAAAATGCATCTTTGAAGAGACCTCCACAGATACAATACAAGTACATAGTAAGTAGACATCACGTCCACAGCTACAGAGAGGACACTTGGTCGGTATGAAGACAAAATTGAAAAGTTCTCTCAAAATCTCTGCTTTTGTTGCCGTTCTTGATTTCATTTATTCTCGGTAAAGAGACGCTGTTGTACATTCAGGGATGGTAAAAATTCGTACGAAATGCTAGCCTGATTTGTACCTACAAGAGGACGAGAAAGAATCATGATGACTACATGTATCAGCCTTGTAGAGGCTATCTGTTCACCCAGTGAACAGAAATATGATATAACTCCCCACTTTCTATCGGCAGAATAGTCTTTCTTTCCATTTTGAAGGTCTTGCATCATTGCATGTGGTTCATATAATGTATTTACAAACTATAGGTCTGGATTTTACGTATCAAAGCATGTAGGGTGGCAAGGTGGTCTTGTGGCGATGGTTGTTGACTTAGAATCCGAAGGTCCTGGGTTCGAATCCCGTACAGGCCCCGCTGTTGTGTCCTTGGAAAAGGTAGTTAACACCTATTTCCTCACTTCACTCAGGTGTAAATGAGTACCTAGCTTCGGTTAGGGACGTCCTGTCGGATAGGACGTAAAGTCGGACGTCCCTGAGAGCCACAACAAGTACATAAAAGAACCCACTACACTTATCGAAAAGATCAGGGGTCCTTACTGGTGTGAGTGGTCCAAACCTTACAGTCTGGTTTAGTTTAGTTTAGTTTGTTTAGGATCTCCATTACTGTGAATTTCACACTACTCTTCCTGGAGTCCATAGTGAATAATCAGATAAGTATTTGGACCATCGCACACTGGGGCATGCCCCTACTCTTTTTCGAAAGGTGTGGTGGGATCTTTAACGTGCGTTGGGTGTGGCTCTCCCCAAACAGGGGGCCTCCTTTTAACGTCTTATCCGAGGAACGTCACTAACCAAAGCTAGGTACTCATTTACACCTGAGTGAAGTGAGAAAAGTCGACCCCACTAAACACACACTGGTCTCAGGTTTGACATCTTTGAAGAGGTGATAGCCACCTGTTATGTCAATCCTTCCACAACTGTGGTATTAAATATAGCTATAGATAGATAGATCATATATAGATAGAAAATCATTGATTAACACATTGAATAGCAAAGTTCTTTGATCACAACGATTTATTTTTTCACGAGCCGACGTTTCGATGACCGTCTGTCATCTTCATCAGGGCAATTCTGACTGGTTTACTGTGCACTGACGCTAGATGTTACTTGGTGCATAGTGCACTAAAGGTGTTGCATGGTTCACATTAGAACACAATGTTTGACCGACTGACGTTTCTACCCTAGAAGGCAAACACATACATACGTTGAAAAGTAGCCATTCGGCAGAGGGACGTCAAATCTGCCAATACTAAGCCATACTAGTCTACCAGATTTCTTGGCAAACTGAAACAGTAGACATTGGCCTAAAGGCGAATTTGTCCGAGGAATTAGCCGGCTTTAGTCGAGTTACACACACGTATAGTAAGTCCTCTGGCATATTCTTAACATATTGGATTACCATATAGTCTGGTGGCAGAACACAGGTGCCCAATAGTACTTTCTGCGAAGAATTTCTTAACAATCTCTCATACAACCTGTGGTTTACCACACGTTGTAGCCTTGATGCCAGGCCATCTCTCCGGCTACAGGGCCAATATGATCACAAGGAAATTTTGCAACAGGGTCGAAACTTAGGCAGCCTGGGTGCTAGCCTCCGTAGCAGGCTTATAGAACTGGGGGTTTGGTTGTCTTCGGCTGTTTTCTGATTAGCCCAGTTCTAAAAAACGGGGGTAATTCAACCTGTTGTCTATATGCAATCAGAAAATAGCACATAAAAGATCCCAAAGACCCCCCAAACCCCTAGTTTTTCGCATGCTATGGAGGCTACCTAGCTGGGTGCCAGAATGTTGCCAGGGCCAGGCTAGCTCCTCGACTCCAGGACTAGCCTGTGTACCAGACAGGGCCAGTATACAGGCTAGCTCCTCCACTCCAGGGTTAGCCTGTGTACCCGGCTGTTGCCTGGGCCAGTATACAGGCTAGCTCCTCGGCTCAAGGGCCAACTTGTCCCCGATGAAATTTCACCAAAGACACCCCTCAGTTAGACTCTGGTAACTCAGGGTCTGAATGGGAGCCGGTCTTAGCCTCTACCAGGCTTCGGGAGACGACTGGAAAGAGTAGAGTTGCTCTGCTAGAGAGAATATTTTGCCGGCGCTCTCGGGAGCGGCAAAATGTTCTCTCTAGTAGACCAACTCCCTCGGCATGTCATCTCTCTATTTGACCGATTTCTACTCTTTCCAGCCGTCTCCCGAAGCCTGTTAAAGGCTAGGCTGGTCTGTGCATGGGCTCCGAGAATAGCCTGGCATGTTTGGCTAACTTTGACGGTGGGACTGGAGCAAAAAAAAATTATTGGTGGCTATTTTGGCTCTGGAACCGTGGAGCTGACCTGTGCGCGCCTTGGGAACAGTCTAGCACCGAGGCTATCACTTTTCTGTTTATTTCGTTATCACAGAGGCATTGAAGTATGATGTCATTTACTCATCATTAATACTGTTATTCTGAATGTTAGAAAGTGCGTAAACAGCAAAATATTACGTTACTAGTATTTGCGAGCCTCTAGCAGGCTTCGGGAAGGGGCTGGAAAGACATAGACAGATACCATGCCAGGGGAGTTAGTGCGCTAGAGGAGTACAGTTTGTCGCTTGTGAGCTCTTTTACGCGGACCAACTCTCCCGGTATGTAATCTGTTTATGTGGCTAATTTCTACTCTTTGAAGCCGCTTCCCGAAGCCTGATAGAGGCTAGATATTCGCCACCGCCCGGAGCCTGTTGTGGAGACTAACGAGATTAGCTGACGTCATCAGTGTCGGACGTGGACGTACCCCGTTGCCATGGTAACGTCACCAGCGAGACCGTAGGGAAAAAACGGCGGGAAAGTTATTATGCTCGTTATATGACTGCATATAGACAACATATTTCGTTACTCTCCAAGCAGAGGTTTGGGTTTTGGCTTATTTTTGGCGTGTTTTAATGTTTTTATTGGGGTTTCAATGGGTTGGGTGGGAAAAAAACTCCAGAGCAAAAAAGAAACCCCGATAAAAAAGCCCCAAAACACGCCCAAAATAAGCCCAAAATAAGCCAAAACCCAAACCTCTGCTTGGAGAGTAACATTTCGTGGCTTCGGTTGTGTGTATTACTAGTGTGTAGCCTCCTCGCTGTCGAGTTGGGCTTTTTACTGTGACAGTCTGTGTGCTGTTTACTGTTTGTATGTTAGCTCCTGAGGCCAGTTTGATTTGTTAGTTCTAGGATTTTTTCAGAAAAAAAAAATGAATCGACAGGGCGAAAAAAACAACAGACCTACTGTTATATCCCCAAATGTTACTGAATAGGAGACATGAAGCCAACATATACCAGGCTGGTTTATAATTCAAACAATGAATTTCCAACTTTTAATCAAACCGCTCAACTATTGGGTCCAAAACATGGGCAATTTTAGTTGATTCAGAAGATTTTTTGCAAATCAGAAAAAATGAAGCGGTCGAACAAATTAATTAAATTGGTGTGGCCTAGACTTATGTCATTTCTTCCCCGGCACAATCTTACATACCATCTATGACCATAACATGTTCTTTAGACTAGATACTAGTATCAACACTGAAGTCTATGCTGCAGTACCTTAGAGAGTCGCTAGGGATTTATAATCCTACCATTTCGAGGTTTCATCAAGACCTACCGACGTACACACTCAGTTTTAGCCTCCACCAGGCTTTCCTAGGGGGACATGCATGCCCGTAGCCAGGATTTTGAAGGGGGGGGTTCTTCCCACTGCTTGAGGGGACCAGTGAGCGCGGTAGGGGGGTCCGGGGCATGCTCCCACGGGAAATTTTGAAAAATGAACCTTCTTAATGGCATTTCCTGCGTTTTTAGAGGATTTCAAATTTACAAAGACAAAAAAACAGAGCTAACTTTTTTCAATGACAAAGTGAGCCGTTTTCCTACGATTCCAGCCTCGCTGGTGACACGAATCTTTAAAGAAAAATCTTGGACCTTTAGATAAAAAGTGGACCAAAAAGTGGACCTTTGAGCCTTTATATGGATCATAGGAAAGAAGGGAAATATTAATAATTCGCCAGGAGAGTCAGTCCTCGGGATGATTGATTTACTTTACGGTTGCCAAATTCCTCTGGCAAATTACTTGGCTAAATTCTACTGGTTTTGAACACACGCTGTTATAAGTCTGATGGTAATAAGCTTCTGGAATTCTCGAGCTTCTCGCATACACACACTTAGCACAACTAACCTTCTCTGAGAAGGTAAGGGTCCCAACTATATTTGGTAGCCTCTACCAGGCTTCAGAAGCGGCTACAAAGAGTAGAAATTGGCCAAATAGACAGATAACATGCCAGGAGAGTAGGTCTTACATGTTATCTTTCCAGCCGCTTCCGAAGCCTGGTAAGGAGACTATGGGTGTGGTGATGTGTGTGTAAAGTTGCCGCTGGAAAGCCTTATTACGAGACTACTGATGTGTGTGTAAAGTTGCCGCTGGTAAGCCTTATTACGAGACTACTGATGTGTGTGTAAAGTTGCCCCTGGTAAGCCTTATAACGAGACCACTGATGTGTGTGTAAAGTTACCGTTGGAAAGCCTGGTACAGTAGTGATGTGTGTATAAAGTTGCCGCCGGAAAGTCTTATAACGAGACTACTGATGTGTGTGTAAAGTCACCACCCGTATTAAAGCCTGGTACAGAGACTAGTGATGTGTGTGTAAAGTCGCCTCTGGTAAGCCTTATTACGAGACTACTGATGTGTGTGTAAAGTCACCGCCCGTATTAAAGCCTGGTACGGAGACTAGTGATGTGTGTATAAAGTTGCCACCGGAAAGCCTTATACCGAGACTACTGATGTGTGTGTAAAGTCGCCCCTGGGTGACCACGCCTCTGGTGGCGCCAGTGCTCTGTCTCCATGTCCGAACCTATCCGTCATGTCGGGGCTGTATTCCCGACCCCTGGGGGCTTGTTTCCCGTCACTCTCCCCAGCCCCGGTGATAAACTGTCAAAAAGCGCGCCCTTTTACTGTACACAGGTTGCCAACTGTAGGGAGATACATGTTAGTAAAGGTTGTTCCGGCTAAATTTTCATCAGTTTTCATGTGCCGTGTGGCGGTTAGACCAGCTTTAGTCTCCAGCTCGAGATGACCTCTGCGGATCAGCGACCCGGAAGCAAATTGGAACCCCGTATTATTTAATATATGGCACGTGGCGTCCCTAAATTGATTTCCAAATATGGGCACACAAAGGAGCCGGCCTGTTTCTGCGGCGCGAGATCAAAGGGACCGACAACCACACCCCCGGCCGGGGCAAACCACACCTCCTCTGAGGGTTACATTCAGCCTGAAATTTTGTACGTTTCCTAAAAGCCAAATAGGCGTAAATCCGAGCAGATTTGCCGGGAAGACCGCGTCTGTTCCGCGGTTGGAAATCGACGCAGACGATCGGGACTCCGCGTCAGTTTCCGAGTGCCTTCTCCGATCGATTTCAGCGCCGGCGTTAATACTTCGGGGAGGATTTGTGGCGAATTGGCGGACACAGCAAGCACGGCGCACCATCTCCCGGCGGCAACATCAAAGGAATGCAAGCAAACAAAGCCGCTATCATCTGGTAATGGCCATTGAGTTTTCTATCACTACCCCCTTTCGTGAATATTTGCTCCCCGAATCCAATGCGATGTTATTGTGGTTTAAAAATGGCTTCTAATTCGGCATGTCAACCGCTTTTTATCTGTGAAAGGGTTAGTTACTATGGCAACCTAGATGTCGGCGCCTTTTACGCTCCACCAACAAGCGCAATTGTTTGTGGCGAATCGTAAAAACTATCTGACCCGGCTACAGCTCGGGTGTCGCTCCGGTAGGGCCAGTTTCTAACATTTTCAACAGAGACTAATTTGGTAGTAAGTGTTGAAAAATGTATAGGATGGTTGAATACGGCGGGAACCACGTTGTTGTTATTAAATCTCCGAGCAGATCTTTTTGGTGGCTGGAAGACAGTGTCAAAATCGGCAAGGCACGGCTGTATCTAATTCTGGCGAAGATACAAGTATAAGAAAGAAATCCTGATAAAAACGCATAGAAATACGTTAAAAATAAGCCGAAACCTAAACCTGGCTTGGGGAGTAACCCGTTGCGATTTGCCGCGTTTTTGCCAGTGCCTGCCCGGCACTAGCCTCTACCAGGCACCGCGGATCGCTGGAAAAATAGTAGAAATTGGCCGAAATAAAGGGATAGTATACCCCGTGGGTCGCAAATTGGAGCTTCTATGGCCCTGGATCTTCTCTGGTATACTATCCCTTTATTTCGGCCAATTTCTACTATTTTTCCAGCGATCCGCGGTGCCTGGTAGAGGCTAGCCCGGTACAGGTGAAAGCAGATGCGGCCCAGATTGCACGTATCCGGGATAGAGATGTAATAATGTCCCTTACAATGGGTCAGTTGGGCTTACAGAGTCATTATGGATATCCGTGGCAGCAATTGCGATTTCTTTTATTCATCCTCAGTTAGTAACTCTAGACTTAAACACCAAGAAGACATTTTTGGTCTCGCTGTTTTCTTTCTATTTTAAAGTATTATGACGGTATACAATGATTTAAAAATACATAGTAATTATGTATCTGACGTAGCAGTTGTAAGCTTTGCCTTCTCAGTTGATGAAATGGATTTTAACATTTTTAACATAAACTTGGGAATGCCAAGAAACGTTTTAGGTTTGGTATCGTGATTCCATCTAGAGTAAATATGGAGCAGAATAAAAGAGAGACAGGTGGTAAAAAACTGGTTTTTAAACTATTCTTCTTATATTGGATCTATTCCTCTTATCATTTTAAATCCTAACTATATTATTTGACATCAGTCGACGCGGCTTGGTCACAGTGTTTGCTGCGTTTTGATGTTACTAACGTTGTTGTGATGCCGTTCCCATGGTAACGGCTCGTGATTTGCATATATTTCTTTCATGTGAAAAGAATTACATTTTGCGCTTGTGACCATGCGTTTCTTCTCACGGTGGCTCCTAAATAATTCTCTTCTTAGTCACAAACTAGTGTTCTAGCCAGGATTTTTTTCATAGCATAGGGGTCAGGTACAGAAGAGCAACTTTCGTGGCGCAAATCGCGCATTGAGCCGAAATATTTTGAAACTCAAAACCCCCTGAGACACTATTTCTTGTTTAATGAGGAACAGATCATTTTTTTGTGAAGTTAAGGTTTTCCCTTTGCTATAGCTTCATTCTAAAGTTATATTTTCATTTTTTTTGCAAGATTTATGAAGATTTTCCCTCTCAAACACACATATGCTGGTTGAAATACAGCATACAGGCATAGGGGTCAAAACTATAGCATAGGGGGTCAAAATCATAGCATAGGGGGCGCCTATGCTAAAAAGGCCTGGCTACAACACTGCAAACTAGTAAAACAGCGACCAAAGTTCTGCAAAACCACACACATTAACATGATTTTATTTAACTACGGGATCTAACCTTCTGACAAATTCAATATAACCTTTTTTATGCATTTAGATTTTTTTCTAACTCGCCACTCTTGGGCTATGTGGCGTTTTTGTCACTTTTGGTTCTTGTTTTGTTTTTGCATCTTGCTTTTTTGGGTATATTTATCTCTCAGTATTCATTTTCCGTTGACCTAATTTCAAGCGATTTTTTTTCATGTGGAAAAATTGATACAAATTCGTACCTGGAAAACCAGTTGAAGTAGTTAAATCTTCGATATATATAATGTTACCCCCACTATCTGACGACCAACGTCATTTTCTACCAACTTAATGCCAAAAAGCAACTGGATATGGTTTTGGACGTTTCAACTAGTATCCACTAGCTTTCGTCAGTGACTGAGAGACCAGAGGAGAAATGCAGGTTCTAGGAACTCTCTTTGATATATGGCTTCGACCTGGTTAACTCCCCGGGTATGGTTACAAAGACGCGCACTTTTGTGAGGATACAGTAAAATATCTCCAACGTTATGAAATTTCACTTTGCCAGATATTATTTCAGGTAGGAATATAGCAGTTGCTGCAGGTGACTCACTTGAGGATGTAGAGCCAAATACTTCTCAGAAATCTGTCTGTTACAGTGTCAAATTTGTCCGTGCTTTTCAGTGTGCTTACAATATAAACCTACTCTCAAAGTAGAGGTTTGGGTTTGGGTTATTTTTGGCGTGTTTTTAGGCTTTTTTTTTATCGGGGTTTCTCTTTTGCACTGGAATTTTTTTTTCACCAGTTCCAGTGCAAAAGAGAAACCCCGATAAAAAAAAGCCCCAAAACACGCCAAAAAATATAACCCAAACCTCTGCTTGGAGAGTAACAATAACCCATATATACCTCACCTATCGAAAATGTACACAACCAGTTCTGTAAAAATGTTCTCGGTGTTTTTAGAAATAGTAGCAATGTCGCATGTAGAGCAGAATTAGGTAGATTCCCTCTAGATATAGATATTTGTATATATGTAGTTAAATTCTGGTTACGCCTGATCCAATTAGATACAACTTCACACCCCCTTCAAAGGGATGCAATCCTCTTACAACAAAGCCTTCCGACAAATACCCGTAGACGAACTTTACTTCAACGTGTTAAAGACATATTAGATCACAATGGATACTCCTTTCTGTGGCATTCCGAAAACTCACATTATGATCCTGAACATGTTGTGAAAATGCTGAGAAGAAGACTTACAGATATGCATATACAAACTATTTTTCATACTATGTCAACTGATAGTGGTAAGTTAAGATTTTATGCAAAATGTAAAACTATGTACAACACAGAGCGATATCTTAATCTTGCAGACTTCGAACTGCGCTCAGCCATTAGCAAAATTAGAGTTAGCGCCCATCCCTTGGAGATAGAGAGAGGCCGGTATAGAAGGCTACCTGTATGTGAAAGAATTTGTAAATATTGTAATGCAAAGGCTGTGGAAGACGAAATACACTTTATCTCAAATTGTTCCTTTCATAGCAACGCTCGAAATGAGTTAACTATTCAAACTTCTACAATTTATCCCAATTTCTCTAAACTTACAGACCAAGAAAAAACTATTCTTCTTTTAACTTCCCAAAACCCACTAATTTTAGAAAAGGTGGGACATTACGTCTTCCATAGTCTAAAAAAGAGAAGTCAAACCCCTTAGACATAGTTTTAGACATAGCTATAGCTCTAGACAACTACCTTTCATCATGTAGATTTTAGTTATTTTATACTACGTTTCATTGTTCTTTTATGTTTGTCATCTGCAATTAGCCCCCGGGCATGAATTTGCAATAAACTTCTATAATACACAGTCCTCACTAGGCTATTTGAGCGTAGGGCCTTTCACCCAGTTTGACAGAAACTTTTTTCGACAGAACCTTATGTGCTTCCATAAATGTTTTTGATTCAAATTTGACTTTATAATGAAGCTAAAACAGGGAGAAACATGAATTTACAAAATTTGAAAATTTTGTCCATCATAAGCAAGAAATAGTGTCTGAGCTAGGGTTATGAGTTTTAAAATTATTCGGCAAGAATATAATATTTGTCTTTGGGACTCATTGCGCGACTTGTGCTGTGGAAAGTTGTCTTCCTGCACCTGACCCCTACGCCGTGAAAAAAATTCTGGTAGAACCCTGTTATAGATGGATTCTCTTGCTGTACACACCTATAAAAGATTGAGTGGGTTTGGGTCTGTATTGGTGTGTCGCGTGTAATTCGCCCTAAGCCGTTGTTTGCGAAATCACCATGTTTAACAAATTTGAGCCAGGTTTTTTCCCGGGTCGGTAATGTGGAAGCGATCAGTCAGTGGCGGCAGACAAGCGACGGCACCCAGCTATGTGCGACTGTGGACCAGACCTGCTAGCCTCTACCAGGCACCGCGGATCGCTGGAAAAATAGTAGAAATTGGCCGAAATAAAGGGATAGTATACCAGAGAAGATCCCGGGCCATAGAAGATCCTATTCGCGATCCGCGGTGCCTGGTAGAGGCTACAGACCTGCTGCACATCTCCTACACAAACCTAGCCTCTACCAGCCACCGCGGATCGCTGGAAAAATAATAGAAATTCAAATTGGCCGAAATAGAGGGATAGTATATCAGAAAAGATCCCTATGGATCTTCTATGGCCCGAGATCTTCTCTGGTATACTATCCCCAATTTTTTCCAGCGATCCGCGGTGCCTGGTAGAGGCTAACACAAACCCTGTACAGTACTTAAAGGCACCCAGTGCAGTTTTTAGGGCTTGGAAACCCTTTCAAAGTCAATATTCTACTCATTAATTACATACTAAGTTAAAACCACACCATCCCAATGTATATTTGACCATCATGGAGCAAAAATTCCCAAAAGTCAAATGGAAAATTGTGCCACCAAGAAAATAAAGGTCGCGGACACACGTAAAGAAAAAAAATCAACATCACCCTGCTAATTTTGATATTTGTGTACACCATCCATACACTGATCGTATACGTGTACATGCCTTACTCGGTCGGTATACCAATGTTCATTCACCGTGAAACCCTAATCTTTTTAAATAAAAATCATCTTGAATTTTAGTGGTTCAAATTTTCACGTTTGTGAGGACTGAGAATCAGGTCTGCATGGGCATACTAGTAGCTTTTATATAGGACCGCTTCAATAGAATTCGTGTCAGTTATATCTGTTACAGTTTTCTTTGGGAGCTTAAGTCCTTGTTACAGACGATCAAGTTTGGTAACTTTGCTATAGTTTCCCGGAAAGCGGACAATAAACAAACAGGAACTTGAAACAAAAGTGTATTTCCTACAACATCAATATTAAATGTTCCACTACGTGCTACTCCTGGGTTTTGCGAACAGAACGCGAAGAGAGAGTACAGAACTTTATCTATAACATGACATGTGTGTTGGTAACTTTGCTTTATTTCCCCGGAAAGAAAAAGGACAGAAAAAAAAACAGGAGCTTGAAAAAAATTATTTCCTAAAACATCAATATTAAATGTTCCGCTGCGTGCTAGTCCTGGATTTTGCAAACGGTACGCAAAGACTGAAAGAGAGAGGGGGTGGGCCGCACAACTCTATCACTCCCCTGTGTGCCACAGGAGCCACGCAAAAACACTAGATTATTCCCCAAGTTTGGTTAATGTAGTCTCTTGCTGGAAAATAGTAGAAATTCAGATTGGGCAAATGACTGGATGATGATAATAAGTATGTCAGGGGAATTAGTGGTCTATACGAGCTTTGCTACCCACGGATTACGCTAGCTTGTACTAGCCTCTACCAGGCTTCGGGAAGCGGCTGGAAAGACTAAAAATTGGCCAAATGATGTTGTCTACGCTAAGAGAAGGCAGAGAACAGTTTGTCGCTCCGGGCTTCGGGAAGCGGCTGGAAAGAGTAGAAATTGGACAAATAGACAGATAACATGCCAGGGGAACTAACTAGTCCGCGGAAGAGCACTTTTGCCGTAGGATTTTTGCACAATTCCTGCTATTTTGTCAGCAACAGTGGAGTCTGGTAGAGACTATGGTTCATGCTGGTATGAGGCATCCAATGCGATTTCAGGGCAGCAAAACTGGAAATATTCTGAATAAGGCAATCTTTGTGATATTGACACATATTGCTTCACATTGGCACACTTGGCTTTTCAAACTGAAGAAACAAGCCTGTGGTATAGTAAGGTTGCGTCGTTCAACCACCTGTAAAGAAAACGAAAACTTTTTCAGGAGGGAGAGGGAAAATTATCTATGGTCGCGGCCACGCGCCAGTGTATCCGTATGGACTATAGCTACGTCTTGAATTATTAAAAACATGTTCGGGCAAACGTCGCCATTCAAAACACCCTTTTCACCCGCCAAGGCCGACCTTTGTTCCTTCCAAGTTCAGTCAAGTTCATTCTCTTAACGTTTGCTTAGTCGTGGCGATACCGTAAAGTGGTTTACAAAGTATTACTAGGAGCAAATATGTGTTATCATGTGTATCATTTGATTGTTGTGATTTTTATTGATTATTATGTGATACCCTTTTAAAGGCTGTGACTGCACGGGTACTGTTTGGACTAGTAGAGATGACTTGCCATTTAGACTGTAAAAGTTGATCAACAGTGCTGGAGACTCAGTGTGAATATAATGTCCGGTTTACAATGCATTGGGGGTAGCGACCAAAAAACGGCTATCTAAAGCTAACGATTATTCCCCCACAACCTCTGCTTGGGGAGTAGCAGATTTCTACTATTTCTTCAGCCTGCAAAGGAGTCTGATGGAGACTATAGCATTGGTGCCCCTCTGTATCACTGTTCACTTCAACTAATACAGTACTTAGTACTCGAAGATGATCCTTTGGATGCTTGAAAAGATCGGTGCAATCATACTGCTATTGTACACGGGCGAACACTTCTTTAGATCGGGGGTTGAAATCTGCCGACCATAGAGGCTCCAAGTTGAACCAATTTAGGCAGATTTCTACTATTTATTCAGCCTGCAAAAGAGTCTGATGGAGACTATATAGCCTTGGTGCCCCTCTGTATCACTGTTCCCTTGTACTAATGCAGTACTTAGTACTCGAAGATGATCCTTTGGATGCCTGAAAAGATCGGTGCAATCATACTCCTATTGTACAACAAGCGAACACTTCTTTAGATCGGGAGCTGAAACCTGACGTGGCCCGTACGACACCTGTGTGCGATTTTCTCGGCGATTGTTCCGGATGATTACGGATTACTCGTGAATCCCTCTCGCCTTTTGTTCGGTGATAATAGGCTGTAGTTTTGTCCCTCTGTGAATCGCCGATGTCACACAAGTGAAATACACGCTGGCGGCACAGATGTGAATTGTTGACAAATCTTCCACGGAAAAAGAACGATGTAATCCTTTTGTTGAGCTAAACCTTACCACAATACATCGCTACAAAGGATGCTACAACGTACCTGTAGTTACGTAACAAAGATCAGTACTTGATATCGTTTTCAGAGAAACCTTTTCTTATTTTCTAATCTCGAAGAGGAAACTTTTCTTTCATTTTGTTGACCCAAGCGCGCCAGGCAACTACTAGCCTCTACCAGGCTTGGGGAGGCGACTGGAAAGAGTAGAAACGCGGTCAAATAGAGAGATATTAAAGCATGCCAAGAGAGTTTGTCCATTGAGAGAACAGTCGGGGTGGTAGAGGCTAGGCAACTACTAGTATGGTCTAACGCGTAGCTGCCTGTTGCACTCACTCTCCTCTCCAAGCAGAGGTTATACCAGTTTTCGGACGTTTTAAAATCATTTTAGAGGTTTTGCCGGGCTTTCTAAGGCCATGGGACACCCGTGAAAATCCGGTAAAATAGAAATCCCGACAAAACGTCTAAAAAAAGTCTGGAAACATGCCAAACCTGTGCTTCACGGTTTCGGTTTATTTATTTCACCAGCAACTACACTCCTGAAATAAAAACCTGTTTTTCGGGCATTGCTGGCCATACAAAGTACAAAATAACAGAATGTACAGTATGACAAGAAACACGATCCAAAATGACATTCAACAAAAGAACGCACACAGTTTCAACTCTCTATACATTCATGGCATCACTGCTTTGAGAGTATATGTAGCTGCGATATGTTGACGCCTTGCTATCTGTATCTGTATCGGTATAGCCGATATAACCGCCCTTCGGCGTAACACACCAGCTTCACAGGCACGCGGCGCGGTGGCAGCTAGCTATGTCACACCGAACGACTTGTTACATTCAATCTTTGCACATTTGATTGCAGGAGTTGTTTAAAGCTGTCTAGTGATGATGCCCCAACTGTGCTTGGTGGCAACGAGTTCCAGTCTACGATAGTTCTGGGGAAATACGAGTTTTTGAATACCTCAACTCTTGGTTGATAACTCAGGCTGATATTTGAAGGCATGACTGTTTCTTCTTCTTTTCTGGGCTGGTATCAGATACTTAGTGGTTGGTACGTCCACCAGTTTATTAGTCATTTTGTACATCATGCACAGTCTGGACATTCTACGTCTGTCTTCCAGCGACCCCCACTATGTTGATAGCAAGATGCTTGTAGCCGGTACAAACTAGCTACGGGAGCCACATATGTATATACACCGGGACAAAGGATCATTGTTTTGCCGACTACAATCTTTTTTTCCTCGGTATCGTTGCCCACGCATATCATGGCGCGCCGGACAACTATGATTTCATACCCCGGCGAAAAGCAATTTTCCTCAGCTCGGTCCCTGGTGATAGCACAGGTCTCCCTTCCAAGGAACGTCATTAACTCGGAGATGCGACCTTAATACGGGGTTCGGTCCCTTAAGATCACTCCAGTTCCTGCTTGTACCAGCAGAAACTCCTGACCTCTAGATGTCCCCGTCGACTTAAGTTCATTTCGGCATGTTGAAGTTCATTGCTGGCTGCCATATTTGGTAATCCCCAGGCACTGTTTTTAGTCCAACTGAAGAGCTTCTCTGCATGTGGCTAGAGGGACATGAACAGGTGACTGATATTTTGCGCTTGACTAAACCACCAAACAAGCACCACAGTTTATCATATTATAGTTGGAGAGAACTTGTAAATATTGCTCCTCAAATGCAGTGGAAGACGAAATTCATTTCATCTCTAACTGTCCATTTTATGACGACATCAGAAAACAATTATTTACCACCGTGTCCAAAATGTTCCCTTACTTCCCGACCATTCCCTACATGAAAAAACAATTTTACTGCTAAAATGAAAGACCCCACATATTATAAAAGAAGTGGGTAAATTCGTCTTCCTTGCCTAAAAAGAAGAAGTCAAACCCAGTAAAACTAGTACCATGTATGTTGTAGAATATAGTTTAATGCTAGACGTAGATATAGTCTCACATACCACTGTATTTTCTTTCTTATGTTGTTTGTAACTGCAATTAGCCCTCGGGCAAGTATTTGCAATGAACTTTCTATTATACACCGTGTTTCAGCGATTTTCCATAAGTTTGAAATTTGATAAGCTTCAGTGACTAGAATTCCGGCTTGGTGGACGTCATCCAAACACAGTAACATTTGTGGATGACTAAAAAGACATCGGTTTATAGTTATAGAGTTACTACACTAGTACGAGCAGTCTTCTTTAAATTTCTGAATTCTGTGTCTTTGTTCGCTTTCGCAACTGCCATCTTCTCGACTTTATAGTGTTTTACATCGTAAGCCATAGCAGAATGGAAAACAACGGTCATTTGTATCACCTAATGGCGTGTAGAAAGGCCAGTTGCACTCGAACGACTCTACAACACAGTGTTCTGTATCTGTATCAGTATAGCCGATATAACCGCCCTTCGGCGTAACACACCAGCTTCGCAGGCACGCGGCGCGGCGGCAGCTAGTTATATCACACCGAACGACTTGCTACACTCAATCTTTGCACATTTAGTTGCAGGAATCGTTTAAAGCTTTCTAGTGATGATATGATGCCCCTACTGTGCTTGGTTGCAACGAGTTCGCAGTGTTGAAGTCCATACATACATACAACATCTTTTCACATTCATCGTTGGAAAAAAAAAGAAAAACAAAACAAACCAAAAAAAAACAACAACAAAGAATTGAGTCTGTCGCCACCATGTCATCCAGTGCAGTTTTTAGACCTTGGAAGCCAATATTCTACTCATTTACCTACATACTAAGTTAAAACCACACTATCCCAAAGTATATTGACTCTCGTGGAGCAAAAATTCCCAAAAGTCTGATGGAAAATGGTTACTGGAAGGGCCCGGGGATGATTTTTAGGGTACCACCCAGAAAATAAAGAACTCCTCTTGGGGCTTGTTTCTGCAGTTATAAGTATGAAATGCTGAAGACTCGAATGTGCTAATGTGAAGCAGTATGTGTCAATATCACAAAGATTGCCTTGTTCAGAATATTTCCAATTTTGCTGCCCTGAAATCGCATTGGATGCCTTTAAATACTGTTATAAAAAAAAGAAGAATATAACCCCTCCATTATTTTCCCCACGCCTGAGATCATATAAATTGGACTTCATCTCGTCATGTTGCCATACTCAATGGTGCAGAGAGTCACTCGTTTGAAGTTCTCCGATTAAATGTATATATGATCCCCGCTGTTTATTTGATGAGATTTCGCGACTATTTGTGGACATTCCGTTTGATATTAACCACTCTTCATGGGTCAGTGGCTCTCAGTGATGCTAGGATGAAGTGAGGTTACTAAAGCCTCGAGTGATCATGGTTTGTCTCAAGGAAAACACACAAAAACAGTTATTATGGTGTTCAAGAATTCATTCTTTCTTAGAACTATCGCAGAGTGAAACTCACTGTCACCAAGTACAGGAGGGGTATTGTCATTAGATAGCTTTAAACAATGTCTAGAGCTAGAAGTTAAAGGGTTAGGTGTAACAAGTCGATCGGTGTGATATAGCCAGCTGCCGCCGCGCCGCGTGCCTGCGAAGCTGGTGTGTTACGCCGAAAGGCTGTTATACCGGCTATACAGATACAGATTATTTTTTAGTTGGATCCTTTGTTTTCCTCTGTCTTCAAAATAAGAAGTCAATCCCAGTAGTTTTTACTAGTAGTTTCTTAGTAATTATCAGTAGTTCTTTGTGTACTAAATTGTTTTTTTATACCAAATTTTTCTTCTGTTTCTGCAATTAGCCCTCGGGCACGAATTTGCAATAACACATTAAGATTTTATAATGCGTTTAACATTTAAATGGAAACATCATAGATCAAAACAATTGTTGTAACAAACTTACCAAATTCAAGGAAAGCACTTTTGTGTATTTCCCTGTCGATGTAGGTTTGAGGCGTAAATATAGATAAATAAATAAATAAAAACAAACAAGGCAGAGGTAATACTATTTAACAGTAAATAATAGTAAACCAAGGAATGACTAGTTTAAGTACACCGAACTATTATAGTTCTTACTTTTGAACGATAAGGAAATTTTACTTGTTGTTATGTGTCACTATGACATTAGTATGCAGGCACCAAAGACAATGACGGATGTTATTCTGTTATTTAGAACTTATGACATTTTGAGTATGATATGACAGACGGTCCATCAGTTGATACTGATATTTTACGGTTACCAATTACTGAAAAATTGTAAATTATGATAACATAGTCTTACTTAAACCAAAGGCAAATTCGTACTTACTATACAGCAATTTTAAGTCTGTTTTTTGTTGTGAGTTGATGACAAAGTTGTTTAGTTGCATATGTTCTTGTGTTTGTCTTGTGTTTGTCTTATATATTCTTTGTTTTGTCCTACATGTATACGTCTAATCAAAGATGTTTACTGGTACGGCATACGTTGGGTTGGGGAATGCTGGAGACAGTCCGTTTACTTGGGCCATGGAGTTTTAAGTCCATGCTTGGGCACAAATAAAATCTACCTTTATTAGCCAAAATGCACGTAACGTTATCATCATCACAAAACCATTGTCTTTAAAAATAAAACGTGGGCAACCGCCTGAACAAAAAAGACAAAACCTTCTAGTAATATACGTAGAAATACCGGATAGATCTAAACATTTTTTATCTCTTTACATACTTTGTGTTCCCTAACAATTAGCATTGAGTTTGCAAGTGAATAAAACTAAAACTATCATTTTACTTCCATGAATTCTGTTTTATTGTATTTTATTGTAATTTTATTGTTTTAATGTAATAATCGGAACGCATTACGCATTAAGTACAGGATGTGATGTTTATATTATTGTCTTACAGCGTGTGTTACGTATATGTAAGCTTGACAATTTTGGAGGTATAGTTACGGAAAATGTAATAGTTTTCTTTATTATTACATGTACAATGTATTGTAACAAATCCTTAAACAGTGGTTAGTTACCTTTATTTTCTGTATATGAAGAAGTTTTTCTTGTCCTTGTTTTCTTAAGAAACACAACAAACTAAAATTTACTCCAAGACACATGAGTAACATACATGTAACATCCTTACCAGGCCTAGGGTTATCACGATAAGACAACAGCGCATGATTTAATTTTTTTTCTTTATTAAAACATTTAGAAGCAAAGTGGACAGGATAACGACACACTCAAGCCGAAGCTTATGTTCATGTCGCCATCTGACATTACAAAAATACAGAAGCAAATGCAGAAACAGACATGCAAAGCTTAATAATAACAGAATAGAATAAATAAGGTTACAATGTGTAAAGTACTCCAGGCAAAACTTACAAAATTGATAGGAAAGAATTTCTCAAATCTTTTAGTTTCCTTTATAAATGATTGAACATAAAGTAAAAATTTTAAGTTATGTGGATATGATAGTGATACAGAACCTCTAAGGAATAAATGAACTAAAACATCATCAGAGAGATCATAGAGGTTAATGTCAAATCCTACCAACTTAGCTAAATTGCTAAAAAGGGAGGCACGATATTGTGTATATTTATTGTGTATACACACATTCAAGTAATAAAACTAGATACGGTAATACACAATAAAATCCCTCCCACGATAAAGATGCATAAAGCATTATCCATCCAGCAGATATAATTACAGCTTGTGCCGAAGCCTACATGGCTGCTATAAATCTAGGGAATTATGTCTACACCTTTTTTATTGCCGCCCTGCTTGATGATAAGCCCTAACTATCGACCGTGGAAAAATGCACGGTGTTGAAAAATGAGGGAGGCTAATAATTGTAATTTGGTGGGACGAGGATCAATACTAGTTTTCAACGCCATCAAATTCGGACTATTCTATTAATGTCCCTTAGTCATTTCGCTGAAAATTACATGTTTTTTGATTGGGCGGCTGGGTTGGGTTGTTGCTCGTATGTTTTGGTGGTGCGCTATCACAAATGAATATGAGGTTTTGCAAAAGATGCGGGTAAAATATCAGACGAATCCGATGGAGAGTGTGGCAATGACAATACCTTCGCTAATATTTACTACATGTATATATTAATACAGTTGCCTTCATTGCATCATAATTAGCAGTACGCTTTAAAAAGTGGCAAACTTCTTTTGGGGTGCCAATTTTAGGTCTTTTTTTCTTGTTCTTAATTTTGTACCCTGTTCTTTGTAAGCAGTCTCATAGCCTGGGTGCTAGGCTGTGCCAAGGCCTTCCTCGGCTTCAGGGCCAACCTGTCCTCAATGAAATTTTACCATTTAAATTTTACCCCTCTGTTGGAGACTTGCCTGTGTATCAGCCCTTAGAACAGTCTGGCACCCAGGCTATCAGTCTCACGAACCTGGTACAATAAAGAACATATATAACCAGGGAAAAATAGCCTCGTTCGCAGACTTGTGCACTGGCGGTGGGAGCGACGCGAATTTTGCCGGGGAGGGAGTTTTGCCACAGAGGGGGTTTTGGTGCGGGGGAGGCTAGGAAAGCCCAAAGAAAGGCTGCCTGTCCCGTATAGCCTGCTAACGAGGCTATGCCGGTGCTACATGTGATGACCTATAAACACCAGCTACTGTCGACTTAACGGAATATGCTGGATTTTTTCTACCACAGTTTTAAGTTTCAGGAAATCTCCCTAAAGTGCCCTCGAAAGCCTTGGCTCATCTAGGGTAGCATGAATAACTTGTCAAGAAGCCATGTGTAGGCAACAGTGTGCCCTAATAATCTTCCGTCGTTATAGAATATCTACGTGCAAACGGTCAGTTTCCTATGCCAATATTGCCTGTTGTGTAAGGCCACAGCATTATGGATGACATCAGCGCGCGCATTAATTTTCGCCTGATTTTGGGAAAAAAAAACAAGAAATTTTGTCGCCTTCTGACAGTGGTCACCATGCCGAAAATTGGCAAAGATGTCTGTTGCCATGCCGGAAGGTGGATGGCAGATAACCGTGAAGAGAGGAGACAAGAAAAGGCTCTGATTTAATGTTTTGTTTCTTACTTTGATGCAGTGACATGTGATGCTGGCTGTGTATATGTGATGTTCCCACTGAATCAAAACCATTTGTACAATGATTGAGTCAAAATTTTAAAATGTAGGAACCTTGTTCTTTTCGGCCCGCCTTGTTTTTTTTTCGCCCGCTCGCATTAGATTTAGAGTCTGCGGAGGATGTCATCCATAAAATTTAATTGCTGTGGCCTAAGGTATAAAATTGATTCACAGAAAGAGACGGGTACAACTTGATAAATCCAAAACATCAGAATTAAAAAAAAAAGTTTCACAAAAAAAATAGAAATTACTTTCATATAGAGAATTTTCATTTGGCATTTTTTACCATAATTTGCAAACCACAGCTAAATATTGGTGTGGCTGCAAAGACAGTATCAAAATGGCAAGACAGGGAGTTGCCATATGCCATATCCTGGGTTGGCGTAAATATACGAGCATAAAAAAAGGATACCAGTACAAAAGAGTGCATGATAAAAACGCCTAAAAAACGCAAAAAATAAGACGAAGCCCAAACCTCTGCTTGGAGAGTAGATGTGTAGAAGTTTTATAGTGTAAACGTGTACATGGAGTAGCCTCCGTAGCAGGCTTATAGAACTGCGGGTTTGGTGGTCTTCGGCTGTTTTCTGATTAGCCCAGTTCTAAAAACGGGGGTAATTCAACCAGGCCGGTTATGTTGTCTATATGCAATCAGAAAATAGCACATAAAAGCTACCATGAAGACCCCAAAACCCCCAGTTTTTGGAATGCTATGGAGGCTACACATGGAGTATACACGTTAGTTACAACAGCAAGAAAAACAACATGACTAATCTGTTTGCCACCAATTAACAGCAAATTGTCTCGGCCAAACAACTGTCATTACTCCAGAAATAATTGCAGGCTGCCTTCGCGAGGGAAAATGGCAAAATCTGCATAAATAGTCATCATTGCGTAATCATTTCTTTGCAAATATTTCGAATCGACGTAATCTTCAACATATCATTAGAAAAAAAAGATTAACACGAAAAGTGTAGTTTAACTTTGAAGTAGCGGGTATATATATGCATGTAACAATTGTTTCTGGCTGACCACATCATAGCCTCCATAGCATGCCAAAAACTGGGGGTTTTGGGGGTCTTCATGTTCTTTGGGAGCTTTTATGTGCTATTTTCTCATTGCATATAGACAACATAGCCGGCCTGGTTGAATTACCCCCGTTTTTCAGAACTGGGCTAATCAGAAAACAGCCGAAGACCACCAAACCCCCAGTTCTATAAAAATTCTCTTTACACACGATCTGGAACGCGTTTTTTCTAAAACGTTTTTTTCAAAAACGCATTTTTTTTGCGTGTGTAAAGTGGACGTATGCCTGCTACGGAGGCTAGCCATATCATGAGATTTTAGAGAACACGCAATGGTATTTATTCCTCGTTACTACACGATTGTTTTCAACAGGTGGAATGTGCGTGTAGGCGTTGATTTACGTAGAGAGAACCGGTGTCGACTGCATGCCACGGGGGTCTTTGTTGTTCTTTTCATGATAGGATTAATAAAAACACGTCTCGTATGACGTAACATGTCAGCAAAATGCGTCAAAGCGTCGAACTGATAGTTAGGGTAACTTTTACACTGTCAGTCAATTATATATTCCACATAAAGGACGCGTTTTTTTTCATGTGCAAGTAAAATCGGGACAAAAAGATAGAAAAGCTATCTGATATTATTGTTTTGATGAAGATACTATGTAATTATATTTGTACACTTTAGTCAATAAACATAGTAACGCTTTGTAGATGAGATTTTTTCTTATCCCTGTACACTGTCTTATAAAGACTTAAATAGATAAATGTTATGTTCTTTCTTCTTGACAACTGAAAACAAAACAAAACTTTCAACAACTTCTTTGTGTGTGTCGTTTTCAAAGGGCACTCTCCATTCTGTATATATTCGTATTTTTGTTTCTTGATGAGATTTTTAGTACAATTTTCAGCAACTGAAAACAACACAAACTTTTAACAACTTCTTTGTCTGTGACCTTTCAAAGGTCAATGTCCATGTCATGTGGGTACTTTTGTTCAATGTTCAGTTGAGATGTTGTTTTTACCACAATTTTGAACGGATTAGAGGGAGGTGGTTGTCTGTCTACACTCATCTGCTCGTCCTTGAAGTCGGTATGTACAACAAGTGTAATCTCAAGGACTTGCAAAGAGATTTCTTGACTTGCTGGAAAATTATAGAAATTGACAATGAAGGGTATATTAATTTGGCAGGTGAAACTTCCATCAAGGACATTCCTTGCTTCCATAGTCGGTGAAACTCCTTGGCTTCGGGAAGCGGCTGGAAAGAGTAAAAATTGGACAAACAAATATGCCAGGGGAGTGCAACTGTTCTCGATCTTTGAGTGGACCAACTCCCGTGGCATAATTGTCTATTTGGCCAATTTCTACCCTTCCCAGCCGCTTCCCGAAGCCTGATAGAGGCTACTTCTCCACAGCCACAGACAATCATCGTAGTCTGTGTTTGTTTTTCCAGCTTCAGTGGTGTAAATCCGCACATATGTGCGAGTCGACGGGAGTTTTTTTTTCTTGACACCTTCAGACCGGTTTATCCGACCCCCTGGTTCACAACTCCGCGAATACAACTTGTCTCTACCAGGCGGTAAAACAGTACAAAATAAATAGATAAATAAAAAAAAAATTAAAATTAAAAATTAAAAAAAAACTTTTGGCAAGGAGTTTTAGCATCCCAGAGGAGGCAGCAAATTTGCCCTTTCGAGAGTGCATATCAAATTTGAATGAAAGATCTTTATTGTACGTTTGTGCTCTAACAAGCTAAGTACAGGTCATGGATAAACAGGGAATACAGCAATGACACTTACAAACTATACATACTAATGTGGTCTACTATTTACAGGTTCAGCTTCTTCTCGCTTCTTGACGCAGTTAAAGATGTACGAACATATTGAGCTAATGATACATGGTTTGTCAAGTTTAATGAGGAATTCGAATTTTTCTAGTCTGTCTAAATGTCTAAAGCTTGGGAACTTATCTATTACCAAGGACGTCCTTGCTATTACAAAGTATGGAGGGAATCCCTCTCATTTCTGTATAATGTGTAGTCAACTACAATGCTCAAACTACAATGCTCATTTTAATAGCATACAATGCTATTAAAATGCTCTAAGTCTTATTTCTCATGAGTCTTGTTGTATTGTCTTCCTGTGCTCGTGACGAAAATTTTACATAACACGTTGAAACTTCATAGCTTTTCTTCCAGGAAAAATACGTAGGAGCTGCAGCTAAATTTTACATAACTTCTGGCGACGGATCTTTTTCGTCATGATTCTCTCGACATGTTTATATAATAATTCAATAAAGAGGGCAGCAAATAAAATCGTCACAATCCAGCCATCAAAACGAAATTTATGGAGTGGGGATGTGATTATCACCACGGGTGAGTGGAGTTCTATGGGACTCCTCTGTACAACCACATTACTGTAAAGCTTCTCCGGTCCATATAAATATCATTACTGTCCACGGTGCTCAATAGAAATATAAATTGGCTCCGTGATGTGTCAATTCTAACGTTGATGTGTTTTTGTCATGGCAAATCCGACAATGTGAACGTTCGCTGTTTCAAAGAAATCCACTTATGTGAAGACTATAGTTTAGCTGATATAAAATTCTATAATAAGATGCAAAAAATAATTAATTGACAGCGGTTTATGTAGATGATTCTTCATTTATAAGAGTAAAAAGACAGCCAGTGTCTTTGTTTTCTTTCTTATTTTTTTTTGTCACCGTGAGCTCTAAAGCTATAGCTTTATACATGTTTGATAACTTAGGAACGATTTTTCAGACTTTTACGATAGACAGTATTGCTTTTTGAGCCAACAACACTATAACACGTACCAAAATCTATGGCCACATTGTATTTTTTACTGTCGAGTATTTCGACCAAGTCTATTGAAATATGATGAAGACGATATTCCTGTATCCTTCTATTGCTTCGTTACTGTTTATAAATAGCATATCGATTTTTCGTGTTTTTTAATGAGGGAGGGGTGTGCGAGTTTATGGGTTAGGTTTGGCAACGCCGCGTCGGTTGTGAGCCGGTCTGTTTTGTAAACTGTGGGCAGCAAAAACACGAACCGCCCACCGACAAAAGGGCGGGAAGAGCCCGTGGGTGCGCGGTTACTCACTGGTCAGAAACCCCGGGCCACGCTGATTAGTAGTCTGACGTCACCGTAGTAATTAATTAACAAATTCGGCCCAGCCCTCGTCATTCGCATTTCATTATAACAAGATTGACAGCTGGGCGAAGGGACCTGTCAATCACCCGAGCGATCAAGGGTGCGGCGCGGGCTTTGATGTTTTGGGGACTGGGCATTCAGTACTGTGTGAGGTTTCCTTTGAAACAGTATTTGCGGCGTAGAATAATATCAAGGATACAACATACTGTCGCTTACCAGTTACTGTATCTTATAATTTTGTTTTTCTGTAGAAAAGGCGTAGAATTTTAAGGATTTATTTGGGGACAAACTCGGCGGATCATCCCCGGTATATCTAACGGTTGTCCCCGTGTTCCCTTTGCAAAACGCCGCCGCAGAGACTACAACCAAGTTGTGTTCATTTCTGTGTCAATTTCTAACGTGCTGGCTAAATCTAGAGCCCCGATCAAGACTCTATTTTGGGACAAGGTAAGTCGTGAACAATTATAGAAACTATATTCCTAACATGGAGAGAGTTTGTGGTAGAAATTCGGGTGTAAAGATCGATAGTTTGGGGACCATCGCGAAGTTGTGTTGGTTTGTGTCGGTTGGGGGATGAACACAACTTGGGTGCCGCGTGGTCTGGCGATGATAGCCGCAGCTCTCTGATCAACTGTCTTCTCCCAGGGCACTTCGTCAAACCAGGGGCGGCCAGGCCAGCAGGGCACCACCGAGCGACAATGCCGCAGCTCAACGGTAGTGGCGGCGACGATCTAGGGGCGAGCGACGAGACAATCTCCTTCAAAGACGAGGGGGAGCAAGAAGAAAAATCGGCCGAAAACGTTTCTAACGACCTCAGCGATATCAAGTCCAGTTTAGTCAACGAGTCGGAAAGTTCTCAGAGCGGCGCGGTACCTTCAGAGGTGAGTTTGTTGTGATACAGTATATACCTGACCTTCTGTGGATGTCAGGAAAAGTCTTTGCTGTGGTTTCTTTCTGAATAAGCGTGCACGAGGAAGGGATCTCTGACGGAATGTTTCTCTCCCCCCTCCCCTACTACAGGGTTCCAAGCCACCGTTGCAAAGTTATCCCAGGGAGGACTCCAGAAGAGGGGACGAAGGTTTGCTACTACGATTTTTATTCACTCCTCCAGGCCAACAGAGTGGCGATATTTCACGATCTGTAACGCATGATGGCCTAAGATTTAAGGGAAAATGTGTAGATGCCGTGTTTTGAGGGTTAAGACCCGCACTTCGAGTTGTTTGGAGTTTGGTAGGATTTGTTGCGATAGTTGAGTTCGCCTTGCACCCCCTACCCGGGGCCTTCTCGGAAGACTGGCCGAAGATTCCGTCTCACAGTTAACACCCTAGATACAAACGACTGCTAAGGATTAGCCAGAAATTCAAGTATGTGTTGTACTGTCCAGAAACGGTTAAATTTGTCACCCTAACTTCGGTTTCCTGTAGTTTGTTGACTATAGGAAGTCATAGTTCGCCTGCACGGCGCCCCCCTCCCCACTCAAGTCCGACCAAGTTTTCTCTTTACCGCCAACTTGTAGGTAGCAAAGCCGAGTCTGTACCAGTCGTCAGCCGGGGACCAGCATATCTTACTCCTGGTGGAGTTATAGTTTCCAATATGGGCGTCTACCCACATCCAAACGGCTCTTTAGCGGCCAGTGCAACGGTGAGTGGTCAGTTTTTAATTGGCGATTTTTTTTTCGGAGGAGCAGCGCGCCAGAGCTTGGCTCCAGTGTTTGTGTGTTTATATACCAGTCTGGGCCCCACATTTGGTTCAGCTCCGAGCGCCCAGCACGCCGACCGATTCATTTTCCACGATGCCCCTGTACCTCCGAGATGATTAGGAATGAAATGAGACCTGTCGCCCAAAGGTGTACTGTTGTATTTTACACACGCCTAGGAAAACATAGCTTATGACGTTATGTGTCACCCTTCTTTTCTGCACGCATTAGAACCCTGGCGCCATGGGGAGTCTGTGTGTTTGTAGTGGCACATTTTCCCAACCCTACTACTATCCCACCAAAGCCAGCAACCCTGCATATTTTTAATCCTGGACCACAGAAAATTGTCCAGACATTTTCCCTTGGTCCAAGGACAACTTAAATACCTAGAAACTTACTACAGGATGACACTTTGGTCATAACCAAGCATGCGTGTCCCCCAGAAGTTTTTCCGTTGTCACCTGATAGTGGGTTTTACAACTTAAGTTCCTCTGATTATATTGTTACCACGCTATGAGTAATTGTTTGTGTCCAGATTTTTCTGGGACTGAATCACGCACGTAAGACGCCATTAAGAAACAAAAGGACTACATCTTTGCAGTTTCCCACAATCACAAGGTTTTTTAGTTTGTGGGAAAGATTAGACCAGTTCTGACCGCCACATGTGTCCCCTGTTCAGCAGTAGGGTGTTTGTTTCTGTGTCTGTTGAAAGCAGGCAACCCTGCATGCCAAATGCCCAAACATATGTCCACATATGGAGCTGTCTTTCTCCCCAACAATACCACCATGACTAATACTCTAAATGCCCAGTTTTTGTGCGGTTGCCTCAGATATGATCTGATGAAAACTCTGATGTGGGTATAACATCTGTGAGATGTCATCCCAAGCTCGTTACAACATAATTTTACTTTGGGGGTAGAAAACTAGACTCGGACAAGTAGCAGAAAAAAATGTTGTTTTGAGTTGTCTGGAAAATGTCGACCTTACCAACTGGAAATTACTCACGGAGGAAAAGAGGAAGACAATTGGTTACCTATGATGACAAACTGACATAGAGTGGGACACAGTGTACACAAACCTTGGCACCTATTGGCCAAGGGACAATGACAGCTTTTGCCCTGACGTCTTTGTCAAGCGTTGTTTAGTTAGCATTTGTTCCCTATACATCCTATCTCAACCATGGTAGGGGAAGGGAGGGGTATGTTTCTTTCTCGCTGTACCCAACGGTCTAGAGTTACCAGACGGGGTCGGGGGTCATTTTTGCCGCTTTGGTCATTTGACTTGAACTTGTACGCCCAACAGTGCGGACTTTGTGCCCGCCGCCGCGCGCTTGTTTCATAAACAGCGCAGACGGTTGGGAGACGTCCGTCAGCAGACATTGCGAAGCTACCGTAGACATCTGGGGGAAGAGCCAGTGTGTTGTGTTTATGTGACACAAGGCATCTGTCCCTGTCACTGTGTGTCAAAAATCTGTCCTCTCGCAATCTGTCCCAGCCAGTTTGGATTGTTCAGTTATGTTTGTGGGAATTTCGGGAACGTCGCTTGCATATTCTGTCAATTTTCTGTTGTGGAAAGGAATAAAAAAACACCAGAAGTTCGCCATAGCTTCTATTTTTATACTCCTTTTTGTTTGAAAATCAAAACTGAAAAAAATACTTGTAATTTGTTAAATTAACACCTTTCTAAGCAGTCTTGACTATCTGTAGTTGATGTCTTCTGTAGTATCGTCAGTTTTTTTGTGGTAGTACAGCCAAACTCTGTGTGTTCTATGGACACTTCCTTGAGAAGTGGTATGGCTTGTATCAAGCTGACATTTGTGTGGCTATTGTCCTCTTTTGAGGTCAGGGGTCAACAGACTAGAGCCTCCTTCAGTAAAAATATTGTCCTTGGTAGGAGCAATTTGTTTATAGCTCTTGTTGTTGCCATGGAACTGTGGATTTATTTATAGTGTCTTGTTATGCCGTAGGCTAACTTAGATAAAAGTCATCGTTATGAATATGATATACTAAAATAGCACTTGTTAACCTAAATACTTGAACATAACACACAGAGTGTGTATACGAAAGAGGGCTGTGAGTGCAATTATGCTAGTACTCGTGATTTTTTTGTGTATTATTTATTCATTTAGGCTTAGCGGAATCTCGGACATCTTTTCAGCATGGACGTCTTGATTGCCAATGGGTCCCTGCAAATTGACTGTTTTACTGCGTCAATTGTGAAGGAAATTGCTGGACTGTCGTATATTACTTGTCGTTCCTGTATGCACAATATAGGTTTTATAGCTTCCTGTTGGGGCCATTTCTCTTCCCAGCTGAAGGAAGGTCTGTCTAGACACAAGAGATTGTAGCTGTGTAATGCAGCAGTGACAGGTTTCCAGTTGGACTCCGGAATAAATAGAAGGAATACTATAATCCACTGTATGTCCACGGTAGCAACAGTTAGCGGTCTAAGAAAAATGGAGGTGTTCACAGAACTATGTTCACGGTGTTGAAAGGCGCAGAAAAAAGAAAGTTGAGGAATTATTTGTTAACGGTAATGATAAGTTCCCGATATTTGCTTTTCTTTCACTGCAGTTGTCTACAAAGGTACTGTAATGAACATTCGTAGATGGTGAGTTCTTAAATGTGTCATTCAGGCCTTCATGTTGAAAAGCCTGAATGAAAATGAGTGACTTTACTAAGGATTTATTTAATTTGCAACTGTTTGGTTAGCTGAACAAGACCAGACCATCTCATAACTTGGAGTTCGTAGGTGCCACTAATGTAAAACTGACAGACCACGGTAGTAGCTGCCAGAAAGTGCTGCTTGATTGTGGACAGAGGGGAAACAAGCTGCCATCTGGTCTGGTCAGTTGGTGCCCCCCTCCCCCTTCTGTCCTATGTGTGACTGTCTGTTCCAGATGACTGTCTTTTGTATCTCTTCACCATTCCTGTTCTATCTCTCATATTCACGGGTAACAAAAAACAGACCATATGCTTCATGACCCTCTGTCAAAAACACTGGATGTCCATGACCAGTGAGATAACTGACATCCCAGCTATCTTTCTCATTCCTTGTATTTTTCTACCAGCTGCACATGTTTTTCTTCGAATGTGACCAACTCCTATCTTTGACCTCTTGGTGCCAGTCCCCTAGGAGCACAAGAAAAGGCACAGCTAGCCTAAGAAGTTCTTAAAAGTTCAGTGAAAATCGTTATTCTAGAGCCACAAAATATACGCCATTTGTCAACTAAGAATGTCTTGAAAACTCAGTGAAAATCTTTATTCTAGAGCCACAAAATATACACAATTTCTCAGCTAAGAATGTCTTGAAAACTCAGTGAAAATCTTTATTCTAGAGCCACAAAATATAAACAATTTCTCAGCTAAGAATGTCTTCAAAACTCAGTGAAAATCTCTATTCTAGAGTCATATAAACATGCACCAGCCACAAATAGAAACTTCTGCTTTAACTTGTGTGCTGTAGAAAGATGTCACACTTCACAGTATTTTCCAGGTGGCCCCTCTATTCCTTGGAAGAAGGGTTTGGTACAGGGGATGACATGCCAACTCTTGGGGCTGGCAGTCATCCAGCCAGACACCAGTGTTGTCTACAGTCCGTTTATCTGGCCTTCAAAACATGATCATCTCTGACTGCTGTCTGGCACAGATTGTGCAGCATCTAAAATTAAAGCTACTAGTTATCTTATGCGGTTATTAATAGAAGACATACAAAATTTCTAACTATGTATAGAGGTTGAAGGATTGGTCAGGTACCATGAAAAAAATATAGAAAAAATGGAGAAGGATTGATTATTCAGATTTGATTGTATACAGCAATTTAGTTTATCTTTTCTTTGCAAATATTTACAAAGTGATAGTGTTGGTCTATTTGGTCCAAATAGCTCACCAGATGAGAGATTAAAACCTACATTTACACTTTTGTTAGGCCTAGCAAAAAATTAGTTTTTCCTGTTTCCCTGACTGACTATAGAAAAAATTGCCCTAGTTTAAGAAAAGTACAATTTCTACACTTCGATATAAGAGTGTCAGCATACTAGTATCAGTGTTCGAAATGCCAGTCTGCAATCTGCAGATAGATTTTCAAGATTGCAGAAGAAAAATTTATTTTGATTTTAGTTGTAGCAGCTTGTAGTGGGGGACAGCAGTGAAAGACCTGTAAAGATACCAGTAAATAAATGATAAATTTTCTGTGGAGAAGGATCTATAAAGTCTGAAATTAAAAAGAGTGATAGATTAAACTTAAATGAATTCCAGTAGTGCTACAGATTTACAAAGCTATTTATGATGTAACAAAGACATTAATGGTTTGAGAAGGTTGTAGTATGGAGGCTTGTGTATTTGCAGAAAGTATTTTCAAATCGCAGAACAAAATTTTGACTCTTCTGCAATATTGCAGAGCACTGAAAAAAAAAGTATTTCGACCACTGCAAAGTTATAGTGTTAGTCTACTTGGTCCAAATAGCTTGCCAGGAAAAATTTTGGCCTAGGAAAAATTTTGTGTTGCCTGTTTCCCTGACTGACTACTAGTATAGAAAAAATTACCCTAGTCGTTAAGAAAAGTAAAATTTCTACACTTTGATACAAGAGTGCCGGCATATTCTGTGTGTGCCAATATGAGTCCACTGAAGCTGGTACAAAACAGTAAATGTTTACAATGGTCGGCCATGTAGTGGCCCTTCAAACTGTAGCCTGATATAATGATCGAGTGTGATTGGCAGTTTGGTGAACAGTTGGGTGTTGTCACCTGTGATTTTCAAATCCTGTACTTGACAGCCCCTCTGTGTTTGGGCGTTTCCCTGTTTCAGGCTCCCAATTCTGTTGGTATTACATTTGATTGATTCAAAAGTTGCCAAAAAGCAGTTACTCAAGCAACTGGATATCCAGTTGCTTGAGTAACTGCTTTTTGGCGTATCATATTACCTGGATGTCTAACCTTCATCGACGATTCAAAAGTTGTTTTTTTCTAATCCCGTAGTTATGTTGAAGGTAGCTGTTGATGAAATCAAAGCCTGTGTTAACTTGGCTGACTAGCAGTTCTAGGGTTTCGTTTCATTTTCACAAAGAACACGGTTGAACATTTGGCAAGAGAAGTAAATTAAATTGATGGTACTGGTTGCTTAATATCGTCAAATCTACAGGTCTCAAAATACCCACCTGCACACGCACAAACAATACAATACAGAACAGCTCAACATACCGCAGTGCAACAAGCCTTTCATCATAATAGTTTTTCTGCCTTAGTCTCGTAGAGATAAGCCGTGTTTGATGTTTGAAACATGCAATTTAAAAAGCCTGTGGTTATAATTGGTCTATAGAAATTGGTTTTGACATGTTATCGTTAGGTAATGTGTAGATACAATTCAGCCAAGTTGAGTCACTTTGCTTAGGTATAGACCCATCAAACATGTAAGACTGACTCAAGTAGCATACAAGTATTCAGAATTCAACTGTATCAGCATGCAAAATACTAGTACCTGGTTGCCCAGTTGCCCTGTGCAACCAAATTTTACTTGGGGCAACCTATTTTTGAACCTAGGTAGCCCAGTGTGCTACCCCAAAATCATGCCCACTTGGCTTGCACCACTGTAGCCTGTTTTAGGTATTAATGGCTATTGCTAGTATCAATTAAGTTACTAAAGGCTGTTAGAAATATTGTCAAAGGCTTATGTTTGTAACACATAATTTGAGGAAAGTAGTAACTTACAGGTGGGGCAACCTAAAATTCTGATGGGCAACCTAATTTTTGCCGTAGGTTGCCAACTGGGCAGCCTGGTTTAAAAAAAGTATTCTGTATGTAAGATTTCTGGACCAAGAACGGAGAAGTGAAAGCTTGCATGTAGACTGACTCCTGGAAGTTGTCGGAGTGTTTTGTAGGTGTCTGTGGCAGATAGTGATGCATACCGGTTCACTGGACTTGGATCCGGACTTGTAAGAATGTTTAGGTTAAGTCCAAAAAAACCTGAAAGTCAAGAACCGAGTCCGGACTTATTACCATAAAAGACCATTTCACATACCCCTTTTCTTTCCAAACCACCTAAAACCTTCCATAGATTATAAAATCTTTGCTGCAAAACGAAGAAAACATTGCCATCAGGCATCATCAAGTACCGGCCTCCATGTTATGTGGCCAAAGTTTCACCCAGAGAACATTGCAAGGTTGCCAACATGCAATTTTGTATATGCCATGGGTTTAGGTCCGGACTTACAAGTCCAGAACTGAACCTAAACCTCTGGACTTGAATCCGGACCTGAACCTAAAATTGGGTTTAGGCATGCATCACTACTTGCACGTAGACTGACTCCTGGAAGTTGTCGGAGTGTTTTGTAGGTGTCTGTGGCAGAGGTAATATTTAGTGGAATTGAAGGCCTTGTCAGTAACACTTGACCCTGTACAGGAACTGTCAGGTCCTATAAAGGCACCAGCTGTCTGGAGGAAGGGAGAAAACATTAATCAACGTTTCAGCGAGACTGGTTGCCGACGGGGCTTGATGATGCTTAAAATTGAAGCAGATTTTTTTGGCATATTTTCCAAAAACTTCACAAAAGGTTTGATAGTTGACAGCAGTCTGCTGCAAAGCTCATAAGGCTGCGTCAATTAAATTTCTCGTACATAATTTGGTAGTAATTTATGTAAAAATTTTGAGAGCATCGTAGTATGCAGCACGAAACAAATCATGGTCACACCTTGAAATGTTATATTTGCCTGATTAAAGGTGATTACAAATTCGCCTGTAAGTGATTCCATTGTTGTTGAAGAAAGAAGGGAGCGCCAAGTGTGAATAGATTGATTTACACATGGCTGTAAAGGTGCCAAGAAGGTGAAACACTTGAGAAAGGTCATAATTTATGGCGACGATGCTTCTATGTACTGGTAGCACACAGGGCTTCAACTTTACTGCACAATGATTGTTGCAGGTGTAAGTTGTGTGCCAACTTGTACATGTATAGGAGTTGGACTATGGCTGATACTGTAATTCCTGATTTTTTTTGCGGTATTTTTCATGTTGGCGGAGTTCATGGCCACTTCTGTACTGCAAAACTGACCATAGCCAAGTAACAAATAATTCGCTTTCTTTTTTCTGCATCTGTAGTGAACATAAAGTTCCATGAACATGTCCATTGTTCTCAGAGACCGTAAACTTTTGCTACCTTGAACATAAAGTGAATTTCATCATCTAACAATTCTAAGAGACTAATCTATTTTGATTAGTAACAGTGAAGACTTTCTGATTATGATAATAATTGTTTTATTGCAAATTCATGCCCGAGGGCTAATTGCAGGAACAGAAGAAACATATGGTATAAAAACAATTAGTACACATAGAACTACTGATAACTACTAAGAAACCACTTGTAAAACTACTGGGTTTGACTTCTTTTTTTGAAGACAGAGGAAGACAAAGGATCCCACTTTTTCTGTAATTTGTGGGTTTTCGGATGTTAAGAGGAGAGTAGTTTTCATTTGTATATGTGTAAAAGTTTGGGTAAAATTTGGAGGCTACGTCAAAGAGTTCATTTCGTTCATTGCTACAGAGGGTACAATTTGAGATAAAATGCGTTTCGTCTTCCACCGTATTCAACGTACAATGTTATATACTCTAATAACTCGTAAACAATTTGTCCATAACTCATGCTACCACTTGCCACAAACTGCGCTACCATGTATGTTTTTGAGTGGAGTAAAATACAGGCCTTTATGCCTAAAGCCACCTGGTTGTACAAGGTGTGTTGTCCCCCCAGGTTAACTCTGGTGAGGTCATACGCATACTGACAAGGGCATCGGAAACACAAAAGATGGCGCCTTTAAAGTTATGTCGCGGAGCTACGAACAATGGTGGAGTTTAAATTATCACGGAACCGCTGGCTGTCACTTCATTCAGAAGCAATTCAGTCAAAATGGTTTTGCCAGTGGCAAGGAAAGAGGGCGATCCGACTGCTAATGTGGAGTTGTCGTGTTTAGTGTCAATTAGTGGCTTTAACCATCTTTCTACAGTGGGCGTACAGCAAATATTTATTTGTTGAAGTTGAAGTCAGCATGTGGGAGGTTAAGTAGGTGAAGTACAATGTAGGTCAGTGCAGGTAATTTAGCCTAGTTGAGTTATGTATGTTGTGTACTCTGTACTTGGGTTTATAATTCAATGGTTAACAAATTTCTTTGGATGCAACCAAGAGACATTTGCCAAACATTTCAACAGTTTTTTTGCACAAATTTCCTCAGGGCAATACTTTGAAAAGTTGTTTTTTTTTGTTTTAAAATGTAGTATTAGCTCAAGACAGAACAAAAGTTTGGATTTTTCTATTTGTCAACCGTTTAGTAAATTCTGATCAGTTTTGTGATGCAAATACTTGATAAAATAACAAATGCATGTCACTGTCTTGTCTGTTGAGCCTTTTACAAGTCCACTAGAAGTTTATTATGTATAGGGGAGGAGAACTGCCCAATTTTGTGTCAATCTGGTAGTTCATTAAACTTTTTGTCATGGCAGAAATTCCTAAACTGTTTGATTGGTACCATTGTTCTTGGCTCCTCCCTGAAACTGGGACCCATTGTCTGTCCTTTCTCTCAAGTAATTGCCCTTCATCCTTGCCAATTATCCATTGTCTGCGAGTTTTCTTCAGTGGATCTCACCAGTTTCTTATCAGTTGGGATCATCAAGTAGCGAGTGGTGACAGAGGGCCATTGTTATAGGAATAATAAGGCTTGAACAACAACTGGCTTTATGCAGCTTTGCCAGTTTTGTAGAACGGAAGCTTCCATTCAGGTAGAAAGGGAGGCACAGTGCTTGGTAAAAGTTACAAATAGATATATTTCCCTTTTCTTCTTCTTTATAAGGCTTAGTCCGTGAAATGCAGATTGTTTGCAGCTTGTTTTAAAGACTTTTGTACAACACATTCTCAGGAAAATATCCCCAGTTGTAGTTGTAGTTTTTATTTTTTTGCCCTTATTTGCAATGGAATGATCCACAGCACAAGACTTGTTAGAAGTAGGTAAAGTGAGAGCTTACTTCTGACTTTTTCCTCAGGAGTTTGTTCCAAAAAAAACAAACAAACACTTTTCTTTTACACAACAACAACAACAACAACTCAAATCTACAATTTTGGACGCAAAATCATGCAGTACTGTAAGAAAGTATTTGATAATTTACTAATCTTGTATTCTGACCACACACAACTTTTCTGTATTGCTTCATAACCATATATCTTCAGCTATAGTATACAAGAAATGTGGATATAGTCATGTACACTGAACTTGAAAAGAATGCAGGACTTAGAACTTGGAGTATTGCAGACTTTGCCTTAAACTCAGCCAACATTTTTACAAGTTTATTGCATTGTGGTGTAATGTACGTACGGTACACGCTCGGATGGTCCGAAAAATCATCCCCAAGAAAGCACAGAAGAACGGGCAATTTAATGGACAACATAAGCGCTATTCATTCCCTCTGTGGGGGCAAGATATCCCGCCGTAATGCCGCGCTAACTCACCCAATCCCGATTCCTGACAGTTCTCATAACTCAAACCCCAGTGTCATGCGCAAGTGCCATCTTCCCTACTCCTGTGACATTTGTAGCACCAGGTGGTTTCTGATTAAGTTACTGCCTGCCTGACAAGTGACAAATAGCCGCGATGGCAGTCGTGGTATCGCCTTCCATCCCTGGCTAGGGAGAGGAAGAGAGGGCCTTAAATCAGCTGCGGACAAAAAAGGGGTACCGCTTATCTGTTGGGGCCAGAATTTCCCAAAATGACATTTAATCGTCTTGCAGCTTTGGTGATGGAGTCACCGCGGTGTCTTTTGAGGTGTGTTACGAGCAGGAGAGAAACCGGGAAAGGTCCAAACGGCCGTCTTGGCCTTGGTGGTTGATTGTCAACGCACTCATGATGAATGTTGAAGAAGAACATATCAAGGGGAATGTGTGTAGGGATCAAGAGCTGAATGGTTCGCGAAGTTCAGTCCACCCATTCCTTCAGAAAAATCCTCTGGTACTAAAAACTGTTTGGACAAGACTTTTGAAAGGTTATTGTAAAGAAGTTTCGGTCATTTGCGAAGTAAGAAAGTTTGACTGGTCCTTATGTTTAAAACTTGATATGTACTTACAAGTTACAACTTCGGAAACATAACAAAGAACAGAAAGAATATCTTTTCTCAATTCTAAGCCTCTTTTTTTTAACAGAACTTAAAATACCTATTTAAAGAGGTCAGGGTTCGCTAGTGCTAAATCGCAATTTTTTCTTGGTATTTCTATATTTGTGTTTTTTGCTGTCACTTCTGTACCCCAAAATTATAATGACCATGAACGAAGAATTTGCCAACTTTCTTTTTGCTGCACCTTGCACCACTGCGAATGTAGAATTCTGCGAACATGTCCATTTTTCTCAGACCGCGAACTTTTGCTACCACGAACATAAAGTGATTTACAGTTAGCCTAGAGTATGAGTAGTAGTAGGTACACATGTTCAAAATTACAACAAAGGTTACCAAGTCCAGCCTGTATTTTTAGCAAGACAGTTATGTGAATTGTTGTGGATTAGTTCCGCTAGTGATGGCATTTCGTCTTCTTGAAACAGGTTCGACTCAAGAAGCAATTAAAGTCTCAAATTTTCACAGGGGCATTTCTTCAATGTGGTTGGACCAGTCTGTGGTCAATACTAATGCTGTTACAACCTGTTTTCATGTAATTGGTAAAAGCAGTGTATGTTAACAACTTGACACTGTGATTGTAAAAAAATGTTAAAGCATTTGTCTGACGCTAACAGTGCTACCGTACAGGGGGAAGCATCCAATGAGATAAAAATTCAAATTGATTCTGCCCAGTCTAATATTGTAGCACAAGGAAGAAATAGAACTTGTAATTTTTAATGTACATTTCATGGTTCAGATCGTATACCAGCCCTCGACGTACATTCTGAATGTACATTCTTGACATACGTCAAAGCAGTCCGATTTATACATAGAATTACGTCCGATTTACACTAAATATTTGACGCACACAGTTTTCGTACACCTGGTTTTTGGCCCCATGCGTAAACCGGGTCAGATAGATGCTTTTTTCCTCCTTATGCCACGCCCTTACCTTTCTTTCTCCTTCTATTTGTTTCTTCCCCGTTAACTTCTAACTGTTGAAATATCCAACAAAGACTGTTGACACTCGCTGATAAACTCGCAATATTTGAAGTCTAGCTCTCGGGTAAAAAGGAAGTGGTCTCCCAGTATTGACACACTCAAACATCATTACAATCACAAGTACACTAATTAGCATGTGGCTAATGGCTCGCTCCCTATCTTTGTTTTAGCCTGAAAGAATGTCACTCATCCCAATGGTAGATGAAGTAGAGAATCCCCTGCTCTGTTTGTATAGATAGTGTTTACACAATGTAAAAGGATATGTGTAGAAAAGTGCATTGTTGGCCCCTCTGGTTCCCCTCCATAGGTTCTCTATGGCCTGTGCCCTTTGTTGTGCAGGCATTTGTGTAGAGCCAGTCATGCTGGGGTGTTTCTACAGAAGTGCAAAGGAATGAGAGCCAGGAAAGGGTTAAAGTTCAGGTCGTAAGACTGGGTAATCTGTTTTTGAAATGGTGGTGAAAGACTAACTTGACTAAAAGGCCATACCAATTCATTTTACAGGTTTGAGAACGAGTTTTAGCTCAAAATTAGCAAGAGGGAAAGGAAAATATAGGGCACTGGGAGAAACACTTGAGAAGATCTGATTTTAGCTATTCCCTAAAATTGTGTGTACCACCACGGGTCGAAATACTTTCTTCTGCAATATTGAAAATTCCGTCACCAGACAAATTTTATGTATACCACTTTTAGAAAGTATGGATCAGGTTTAGTGTAGGTTAGGTGCAGGTAGACATCAGAAGTACCTACTTCAATTTTACTTGCAGTAACCTGCATATGAGTCTTGACAGTGGTATTTTCAGCTCTAACCAAAGTACAACCTTTTCCGTCTTTCTTGACAAATTTAAAACAAAGAACCGACAAATTAACATGATGTGGCCAAAACCTCTCTACAGGAAAAAAAGAGATTTTAGAAGTATTGTTAATACAGTTTGTACATCTCTTTGACGTATATGCACTAAGAATGTTGGTGTCAGGGAAAAAGATGTTTTTGGCTACATGTACATGTAGAGCTTCATTTTCTGAGACTACTAGGAAAATCCAAATCGACTTCAAAACCTGTATACCCGTAGTAATGATGTTATTCTGTCAGCAACACTGTATTTGTAAATTTCTTAAGATTGTTAACGATTGTGTCCTATGCTTCCGGAAGTTTCTAATGAACCAGGCCTGTGTTGAGTAATTGCATGAGGCTGATGTTTCCCCATGTTTTGTCTACACCTTTGTCAGTTTCCAGGTACTACCCTGACCTGTTCCCTCAAACCGACCAATGCAATTTGCCCTACAAAGTTTGTTTTTCCAATTGTTTATACATCAACTCAGCCATGGACAGTCAGAGGAAGCGTCTAATTTCAGTATAGAGTTTACGTGTCTATAGCGGTGTATTGTGGCATTGCTACTTCCGGAGATGTCTGAATTTTGTTTGACGGAGCTTACCGTCTTCCCAGAATTCACTCCATGTTCTATTCTTTTCCACCTGTCAATCAGAATGTGGTCTGTATATAGTAGAGTTCTCAAATGGCCACTCTAAAGTAGATAAGAAAGTCTTGGATTTAAGTCAACTAGGTTAACAAAGGTATTTGAGTTTATATGGCTATTTGAGATCTTAACTCATCTCTGTTGCTACAGAAATTTTTGTTTGGCAACACGGAGAAAAGTTTGAGTAGGCTTTTTTCTGCGGGTTGGGAGGTCTGCAATGTTTAGATGACCCAGAATCAGAGGTTTGGAATTTGGAGTTTATTTTACTGAGGCTGTGAGCCCAGGGTGTGTGGATGCCATCCATTTTGGTTCTTTTCAAGCAGTGTGACAAGGCAAGGTCAATGTGTGGGGACTTGGCTGTCTAGAGTTTCAGGGACGGCACATTGTTCTCTAGGAGTGTTGGTCTATGGACCATTGTGCTGTAAGGGCTTCAGACTGGTTTTTAGCTTGATCCCCAAAGCGGGGAAGTATTGTTGTTGTCTGTTTCTCCGTGTGTTTGTCTGTGTGTAGCAGGGGTCGAAATACTGGGTGTATGGGCACTTTGGTGCGTCAAAAATTAAAGCTGTGTATTCAATTTTTTCTGTGTAGGTTTACTTACCAGTATACAGCATATTCTTGACATCTAAGTAGAGCTGTGTACCTAAACAAATTTTAGGTACAGGTACAGGTACAGGTACACAGGTTTAGGTACAGGTCCGGACCTGAACCTGTACCTGAACAATTCGACCAATTTATATGCTCTTCTGAACTCCTTCAATAACAAAAAAAAACATAAATAAACTTGATAGTTAAGGTTTATTCTTTTTTTATGGCGAATGCTCAGATAAAATATAGGCTATATATATGTTTTTGTTTTCATGAACACACTGTCCTTACACAGGGACCCATTGTTAACCAGCTATTTACACATTTGAGGTCACAAATAGGCATAAAATTGGTGTGAAATTGTTTAGGTACAGTACCGGTACTGAGGGATTAGGTATTTTGGACCTGTACCTAATCAATTTTACCGGTACAGTATCGGTACTGCGTACCGGTACACAGCTCTACATCTAAGTGTCAGAAAAATAACAAAATGTTTGTTGTAGTACATTGTACTTGTTTAATAAGATTTTAAGAATTTTTTAATGCTCAAAAACTTTGATTGACATTGATACACAATTCTGTTTTTTTACATGATGCACCCCAAAATTTTGAGGGTGTGTGAGGGGTTGAAGTCTGCCATCTCTGATAGCCTTGTGACACGAGTACACTCACATGCACAGATAAACATGCCAAAAATTTTTATTTCATTTTGTTATACCATTTCTCACTTGCTTTTTATTGAAGTGTACTGCAGTTGCAATGTATTGTTGCACTAGGTCCTTGTACGTAGACTGTCCTTGCTTACTTCATGTAACTGTTTGTAAACACAACGTGCAACGGAAATTTCCAAGGATAACCTTGGTGTACGTGAAGATCCGAGTCTTGTTTCTCCTTGACTTTACAAATAAAGAATGTCTGGTTACACATCTTAAAGATTAGATATCTGTCCTGTCACTCATTTCTACACCTGTGGGTCTTCAACAAGTGGATATTGTTGTTTATGCTAAGGCCACACCAATTTAATTTCTTGGTTAACAGATTTTTCTAGAAAAATAATGGAGCGGACGGGCAAAAAAAAAAAGGCCTAGGCATCCTATTATGGCCCAAAATGGTACGATAGGAGCCATGAAGTCAACACACCAGGCTGGTTCAAAATTTGAACTATGAATTTTGAACTTTTAATGAAACCAGTTGCATTGAAAGATGGAATAACTGTAACAACTAGGAAGAAAAGGACCGTTTTCAACTGTTCAGGGCAAAATATGAGCATTTTGCAGTTGATTCTGAATTATTATTTTTATTTGCAAATCAGAAAAAATGGACAGGGCGAATCCGTTAACCAAGAAATTAAATTGGTGTGGCCTTATATATAAATATATCACTTGGAACAAGTTGTCACACCTAAACCATCTAACTCTAGCTACCATTTGAATATACCTATTGAAGAGGCTTCCACTGTATGTGTCTACTAGAACATAAAAACTCAAAATGTACACCAGTTGTACTGTACTTCTTTCTCAACCACAAAAAGTTAGGAAGATTGCAATAATAATATACTGTACCTGTACAGACATATATTTGTTCCACCACCAGCAATTTTTGTACGTCCTTCAAGCATAGCATGCTATTTAGATGAAGATGAAAATACGGTACCTTCACTCTACCAAGTCCTGGTCCATATCACCAGTAATGCTTCTGACATTTCCCCCAAGCTAGGCTGGGTCAGTAGATTGTTTTAGTCTTAATTTGTAGGTTGACTTATCAAATGTGAATATATATGCCTAACATGGCATAGAAGACTTGAAAACTGGGAAACACTTTTGAGATGGTATCAAGTGTTGACCAGTGCTCTTACAATGTCTTTTAATTTCTTGAAATTTTCAAATTTTTCACAGTGTTCTTACATTTTTGTGGTGACATATCACTGCAAAGTCATCACTTCAAATACCTGTTATCTTCAGTGTTTTAACCTCAAACTTAAATATATCACAAAGTCTCAAGATTTTCACTGAGCAGCAAAATACATGTGCCTTGAACTTACAACTTTGCAGTACTTCTCTTGGCTATAGGTGAATGTAACTCTACCGAACCCTTGGGGGTGTACACTGATAGCTTCATTAACTTGGCCACAACTTGGCCCCTTGACAAGCTCTAAGTCCTTCCCCTGTCAGACAACACTTTGGTCAGGTTATCTTGAAGCAGACAGTTGCCATGACAACTGTCTCTCTTAGCAACCATGGAAGGAGGGTTCTTTGTTTTCTCCCTGTGACCCATGGAGCTCTGAGCTCTTGCACAATACATCAACAGTGTAGGACACGCTCACTCTCTCACTGCATACAGCATACTCAGCAGAATCCTGCCATAGGGCTACAAATACTAAATGTAGGTTAGTGCAGGTAAAAATACTGTGTATGTTGTAGAATATAATGCTACGGAGGTAGATATAGTCTCACATACTGCTGTATTTTCTTTCTTATGTTGTTTGTAACTGCAATTAGCCCTCGGGCAAGTATTTGCAATAAACTTTCTTCAGTAATAAGATAGGAGCTGTGCAGGTATTTCTGATGTCTACCTGTACCTAACCTGCACTGGTCCATGTACTGGGTATATGCAGGTTAGTGCAGGTAAAATTGGAGCTGTGCAGGTATTTCTGATGTCTACCTGCACCTAACCTGCACTGGTCCATGTACTGGGTATATGCAGGTTAGTGCAGGTAAAATTGGAGCTGTGCAGGTATTTCTGATGTCTACCTGCACCTAACCTGCACTCAGGTCCATGTACTGGGTATATGCAGGTTGGGCCTAGGAAAAAAAATGTTGTGTTTCCGGTTACCCGACCGACCCTATGAAAAACCCCCCGACCCTAGCCTTTTTTGGGCCGACCAAAAATTTCGAGCGGCTAGCGGTCGGTTTTCAAAATTGGGGATTTTATCCCCGATAAATGTGCTCCTCATTCCAATTTTCTTCGGTCGGGCGGCGTGGATCGAGCGCTAATTGCACGGATCGGGCCGCCATTGTCGGCACAATCCTGTGAATTGACGATGAATTGTCGATCTCGCCATGACGCCACAAAGAAAACGTTGTCATTGGTAGAAAATCTGACACCCCGCTGGCGTTTCACAACAAAATTTTCATGTAAACAACTCCGACTGTCTTTGTTTACATCGCGAAAGCTCACCGATACAAAGTAAAACTCCCGCCGGCCGGCCGGCCGCGCCCGATCGCATGGTTGCGGCATGGCGCTAAGTTTTCGGCAGCTCGACGGAAAAATAATCCATCCCCAGAAGAAATGTTACGCATGAAAATAACAACTACAACTTGTTTTCCTCGTTATATGAGTTTTTGAGGCCGTAAAATGTTTAAAACGGTTGAAATTTGCTCGAAAAAACGGCTCGAAAATTCACGGCGAGAAAGACAACATGGCCGACCTGTTTTCACAATAACAATGGTCAAAGGTCAAGATAGCATCCAAATGTATAGATACATGTACATATTACAGTGCTAAAACGATACTTTAAACGCATGAAAAATATTTTTTCGGCTACAACTGAAATAAAAATTCAGTTATATTTTAGTAAGGTTAATTTTCAAACATTACTGAGAAATTTTCCGAATTAATTGGTTTCTTGTGTAATATTGTTGTTTCTATGTATGTGCGGTTGGATGCTGTCATTGTAAAGACCCTTTACATACTAGTATATTGGGAGAATCAGATGAGATATTAGAGATTATCACGCTTAGTACCGTGACCCGAGTGTCTCTCAAAAATTGTTTTTGAGTGGAGTTTATAAACATGATCACATTTTTATTTGTTCAGCTGTGTCAATATGTGATTTGTTTGAGAAATAGGATTTGGTTTAGTTTTTAATATATTAATGTCAGTTAACATCTTTGGAATAACTTGCTCCAAGTTCCAGGTAGTAAATACATGTACATTTTGTATCATGTATTTTTCACTTGTTGAACTTGTGGAAGCACCGTTGGCCCCCGGTTAGGGGTCATCCGGGGAACCTATGCCCAATTTTTTCAAAATTAAGGGTAGAATTTTTTTTGAACATGAGGATAATTAAGTACAGATCTTGAACCTTTCTACTGCCTTATACATCTGCAGTTGTACAGAAAACGTAGAACTGAAGTTGCAGGAAATGAACTCCATTTGTGTTTGGAAAAGACAAAATGCAATAGCTTCCCCCCCCCTCCAGACCTCCCCCCGCCGCCGCCCGCTCCTCCACCCTGCTCTGAATTTCTGGGGAGATCCCTGTCTGTGTAGTACAAACAGATCATACATTCATTGTCCCGGCTTTGACTAAAAAAAAAAAAAATAAAAAA
>NW_017804409.1:826722-831706 GCF_001625305.1 Branchiostoma belcheri
CCCCCCGCCGCATTGGGTGCTTCGCACCCTCCTCCACCCTGCTCTGAATTTCTGGGGAGATCCCTGTCTGTGTAGTACAAACAGATCATACATTCATTGTCCCGGCTTTGAACTAAAAAAAAATTAAAAAAAAAAGTGAATCCCTACCTACCGACCCTAATTTTTTCTGGACTGTAATAGGAAACACAACATTTATTTTGTTAGGCCTTAGTGCAGGTAAAATGGTAGCTGTGCAGGTATTTTTGATGTCTACCTGCACCTAACCTGCACCGGTGCATGTACTGGGTTTATATGTGGTACATGTAGGTATATGTGGATTTTTACTCGCTTATATTGACTGTTACCACCTTTGAAGTATAAAAGAAATAATAGCAATGGTTTCTGAACCCTTTCTGCTGGAATAAAGTTTGGCATCATACTAAGGAGGTAATGTTTTAAGTAATTTGACCTTGACTTGTTTCTCCAGAAACTTAAGAACTTAAAAGAAAACACCATGAGAGATCTATGAAAAATACATGCCTGTCTTTGACCCATTGTTGCTGTTTGTGTTTTGATGTGTTATGAGGGTCACAGAAGTTGTTGAAAACGTGGTGCCCCTTCCGTGTGACCTTTGCAAGGTCACTTTTTTCACTAAGGGGAGGGGGGTTTTTCTTTACATTTCCTTTCTTCGGGAGGGTCCAAGGTCGTCACCTCTGACCTCTACTGGCAGGCACGAGTCACCGGTTGTTTGAAAGCGCTGGCGAGGGCTGTGTGTCCAGGACGCTTCAAACGACTTGCTTGAACTGGATATTGTGTAGATGAGAGAAAGTCGTAGCACTTCCCCCCACCTGGGGTCACAGATATTCTAATGGGGAGCCCGTTTGAAGTAGGATGATGAAAGAAGCAGAGATGGACAGACACTCCTGTGGTCACTTTTTATCTACCTTGATTGGAGGGTTTGAAATGAAGGGTACATTATCATGATTAGCTTTATAAGCTGACCCTGAGGCCCTTGGGCAGATCTGGCCTCCCTATCAATGTACCAGGTAGGAGTACGGCACACTGTGTGGTCTGTGAGCCTTCAGGACAAGGGAGAGAAATCAGAGAATCAAATGATAGTGAACTTGTGACATTTGTAATTCTGCCTAGAACTTCCCAGTAAATTTTACTTCACAATCGCACTGTTTTCTTCTTGAAAGCACTTTTTGAGCCTGCTACATAGAGAGAATCAAACGATAGTGAATTTGTGACATTTGTAATTCTGCTTAGAACTTTTCAGTACATTTTACTTCACAGTCACACTGTTTCAAGGCTATTTTTGGAGCCTGCTACAAAGATACTGTAAATCAAGGTATGTTCATTACAGCAAAACTTTGCAGTCTGAGAAAAATGGAATGTTCACAGAACTATATGTTCGTGGTGCAGTTGCAAAAAAAAGAAACTTGGCAAAATGTTTGTTCACGGTAGTGATAAGTTCGTGATACAGAAGTGACCGCGAAAACTGCGGATATAAAAGTACAGCAAAAAAAATGTCATTTACAGTAATCTATTCTGGAAATCCTGATATGAAACAAACAAACAAGCAAGCAAGTATGCTTGTACTAAAACCTAGTTTGCTGAAAAATTTATGTTCTCACTATGACCGTCAGGCATAATGATTTCTTACAATTTCAGAATTTTCTGGTGAGCCAAATATTATCATTCGGAACACTACAGTCTATACATGAATGTTTCATCTCCGTGAAGGCAAAGATGAGGGTGGCTCTTTTCATTTCTAACCAGCCATTTTATAGTAGGCCCCAGAAAGTTTTAAATAAGTCCTAACAAAAGCGGGGATTAGTGTTAAGTACTTGGTAGGCTCGGTACATAAATCATTCGTCTCCGCATCGGAGGAAAGTTTATCTGGCCACGCCATCTTGGACACATGACTGGAGCAGACTACCAGGCAACAGGCCTTGTTTGCAATTTGTCTTCCATAATAAGTTTGTCGAACGTATCAAACACATCTTGATTCGAGCGGCGGGGAGAACATTTGTCATCAGATACGCCCGGCCGAAAATTGATGTCTACGAATTCTCTTCCATTTTCGCCCTGGTTGATAGTGTCGTGTGCGAACGTTGGGAAGATATCGGACATTGTTTGCTGGTTCATCCTTCGAGGAACTAGACTGCTTTCTTCAGGAAACAAAGGAAAAAAGGAAAAAACAGAAACAGTAAAGACTGATCTAACTTGCATGGCTGTCAGATAAACTACTTTTTGATTGCTTTTTGAAGACTTCCTATTGTTATGGGACTTTTGTATTTAAAAGCCTGGGTCAAGTAGTTGTATAACCTCCTAAGTGTGCTTTGATATTGTAGTGTTTTGTAAAGCTCTTTTAAATTCATATTATACAGAGTCCTTCGTGTTGCAGACTTAGTTATGTTGAAATGTAGCTTTGGAATGTATATTTCACTCTTTGACATGCAAAGTTATGCATTAAGTATGATTGCAACAAAATCAAATTCTTTTCCAGTCGCATTTTGCTTTGTTCTGTCCTCTCTTCATTTTGGATTTCATCAAGAACCCTGATCATACAGTGTTGATTTTTACCTTTGATATTCATAATTTCATGATTGTATGAAGTGTTATGTTCCATTGTAGTGTACTTGAAGGAAACATAAGAAGTTATGAAAGATGAAGTTTATCTGCTAGGTTTACAAATGGGTTACATGTAGGTATGGATGAAATATTGGGAACTTTTAAACATTTCAATTCTTTATATTTAGCATTTCACAGGTTTTAACTATTGGTACTGTAAACCAAAATCCACATAGGCATGCCTAGTATCATCTGGACATCAGAAATACTTGTATAGCTCCAAGTTTACCTGCACTTATATACATATACAGGTGAGCCAGTATAACGTCCATCTTTCTGTCATTTGGTTGAATTTTGTTAATCATGACGAACAAAAATTTTGCCCAATTCATTATATTTTACAGACAAAAATAACCGTGTAAAATTTGCCCCTCAAAATGCAAGAAATTTTTCAGAGAGTCAAGATTTCCAAATTTTCTATGAGCATGACCCTGGACCCCCTTAGGGTTGTTACACCTTAGACGTCAAGCAAAACTAAGTTGACAAAAAAAAATTGGACTGGCTAGAACACTGCTTTGAGCACTGACAAGGTACCTTTGTTTGAAATTCTGTGCCTCCGCTAGGTGAGGCAAGGCGACTCAAAATGATCCTATCCCGAAGTATCCAGCCATGCTGTCAGCCTGGCTTTCTTGTCTGATTAACATGGTGACCCAAGACTTCCTCTGCCAAATGAGTAACATCCTAGGAGTGGAGTTCTTACTGTAAAGTCATGTATTTTCCTAACAACTTGATTTTGCAGTAGAAAGAAAAACGAAGCTTTATTAACGTTCTATAGTTTTCAGTTGAAAGAGTACCGTCGCACAGTAAAGACAAATATTCGATGTGTCAGGAATTTCGGTGAACAGGTCACGGTGAAAATAAAACGGCTGCGAAGATGTGAAAGTTTACGGTCTGTAGTCAGGCTGGCTAGAGGACAGGTGTGCCTGGTTAGCACACCCCCAGGTGCACAGGAAGGACTATCAGTGGGACACCAAGGACAAGGTGGTAACCAATCAGGGCCATCCCACATGCTCCCTGGCTGACGATTTTTTTTCAAAGTCAATTTTATGGTAATTTTTTGGATATAGTAAGTTGAATCAACCCTGTTTGTGTAGTATACTGTTATCTGTGAGACAAAAATGTGATGTTGCTGACAGAAAACAGTAGCTTGTTTTGTATCGTAGACTGGTTCTATCTACAAATGTATTTATTGGTGGTACCAAAAAATAGGGACTCACAGAGATACATGCACATGCACACGCACACACATAAACACACATGCACATAGAGAGAGAGAGGCCCAAATTAATTCCGCTTTACCCTGAGCAAAAGGTACCGTTCCAGTTTCAGATTTGGAAGTTGAAGCTTGCGGTAGTGCCACCATATTGCGCCAGTATGTGTGCACATGAACACATGTGTGAAGCTGCTCTGCAATAAACAGTGGAGCGTGTTGGCATGCCAGAATCCCCAGGAATCCCGTAATCACAGAACGTTCCACGGACGAACATCTGCTTCGCAAAATTACCACGTACACCTCCGCAAATTATTGTTTTGGGTGTCCAGGTAATAAAGTTCACCACTGTGGTTTGTACTTGAAAAAATGCAATTAAAGTATTTCTCAGATGATGTACCTTCAGTGGAAAGAAGTAAAATGTAGTAAACAGTTAAGCTTTTCATTACAATAGAACAGAACTACTTTTTCTCACCTGTTACTTTAATTAGCAGAAACTATGCGTACAGATGAGTTTTTAGTAAGTAATTACTACTTTGGGAATGTGTTTTGTTCTATTTTTGACCATCAGTGGCAGGAGAACAGAAATTTTGCACTGCGAATTGCAAATACCGATTTCAGTCTCAGTTGTCAAAAGTGTCCACCTGTTGCAAGTGTACACAATGGGAAAGATAATTTGTCTGAAGGCTAAAATCCAGACAAAGACTGCTATGGATCCGATCCAACTGATACGGAGACAGCTATTTGTTTGTCAAGGCCGTGAAAAAAAGGGAGAACAACTGTTGTGTGGTGCGTATGGTGACCTCGACAGCCCTGGTATAGAAATCACGCTTCAGCAAAACTTATCATTCTTGACTGGAGGGTTGGCGGGAGGGAGGGAAGGGTCGTGTGGTAAGGTAGTGAATGGATATTTCTGCTGGCAGCGCCTGTAGAAATGACACGCTGTGGGTATGTGGTGAAATGCGTGCAACGCGGCGTGCGTACGTGACCGACGACACTTTCTGCGTGCCAAATATCCAGACAAAACGGTAGCCAGTAAGTTCGCAAACGCATGTTCGTAATCCCAAATCTTAGGACTTATTCCCCTAGAGTTTTTTCATCTACAGAAAAATCCGTCTTTTGAAGATGTTTCTCAACCCAACCCCATCGTAAACAATG
>NW_017804409.1:832264-836291 GCF_001625305.1 Branchiostoma belcheri
ATATCATCATCGCACACTCACGTTGTAGAACGCTCAACTTCAGGGCCACGTCCCCCCCCTCTTTTACAGGTTAAACACCCCCTATGATCGCACACACATGCAGTTCAGGTTTAAAACTTGGCGTTCCAGCTGAAACCTGGACCCCCAGGGACTTCTCAAACCTGCTTATGAAACAAGACACCTTAAACGGTCACCTTTATGCTCACCCCGAACCCACGGGGACCCACCTGGTCAATGCCTTGTCAAAAATGCCCACATAATTGGGTTTGAGCAAATGATCGGATTACCGACAATAGAGTCAGGAGGTTGCAAAGGATTATGCAGAAATGTCTTTATTCCTTTCTCAGGGCTCGAAATTAATTTTTCTTAGGTGGGAAAGTGCACCGGTGCATCTAACGTAAAAATTTAGGTGCACAAAGAACAATTCTGATTACACAGATTAAGTATAATGTGAGCAAAATCTCTTAATAAAACTTACTGCTTTTATTCACAACTTTAAAAAGTAATTCTATGCCTACCGTTTTGAACAAGAAACACAACCCTGGTTTCATAATTTTTTTTCTAACAAGTATAGAATATATGCTATATACTTGTGTACAATATGTACTACCTTTATGCATACAAATTTCTTTGTATTCCTATGGTAAAAAATAAGGTGCGCAGCTCCAATTTTGGGTGCATAATAAATAGATAGTACATGTACATATGCACCTAGTATTTCCAGTCCAGCTTCTGTTATGGATATTTTGCTGGCTAATCCGGCTGGTTTAGCCATGGGAAAAATGAATTTGTAGATGTTAACATGAGGTTTCTCAGTTTTCCCTTCCTGAGGTCCTCATTAAGTAAAACAGTCTTCTTGAATTTCCAGATCATACATACATTTGAAACAAAAACAGACAAATCGTCTTAACAATAAAAGGAAAATTTTTGCAGCCCCAATATCAGTGACGATCTTACACGTAATTCATCTTGACAATATTTTCCAGTTTAAATCTATCTCGGTCTTGCAGATCTTTTCTGGAATAAGAGAGTTGAAAGAATGTCTGGTGTTGTCATGTACCTAAAGTTGTTGCTGGTTTCCTGCCCTGCCCTGTTTTAAAACAAAACACACATGCCACAGTCACCTGTGCCTGTACGGCTTGTAAACTTGGTGATATACAACAGGAAGCGCCGAGCTGTATGTCATTTGGTGCTGTGGCATCAACATGGAACCCGCCTGGGGGGACATCCCAGCACAAAGGTTCTGTTTTACCCATGTTGGAATCATATTTGGTGCAAACAGAAGGGCAAAAAAAGAGAGTCCAAAACTGCTGACCTGTAAAATTTACTGGCGTTTTAAGCTGGGATGCAAAACGAATTGTCTGCGATTTCTTTTCTGAAATCTACCCAGGTTGTTCATAAAACAAATGTTTTTGAGGTATTTGAACTTTTCCCTTCCCGCCTAAATAAGTAGTTAATATTGTTGTGCTTGACATCTGCACATAGAAGGAACTGTGATGCATATAATGACATACATACAGGGCTTGAAATGCTGGGGTACATAGGCACTTTTGCATGCACCAAATTAAAGCTGAGTTTTAACTGTGGTTACAACCATGCACTTTGATATTTGTGTAACGTTATTGAATTGAAGAATTGAATTGAAATTGTCAGAAAATAATGAAACCTTTGTTGTATTACTTCTTTACAATTTTAAAGTTATGTATAGAAGTATAAGATTCAAGATCCAAAGAGAGACAGTAAGGTTTGGAATTAGGTTTTTCTAACATTTTACTTTATTTCATGTAGTGTACCAAAACCCCTTTCTGTTTTTCTGTGTACCAAAAGTTACGTGTTAGCTGCACCTGTTCCCCAAATTAATATCCAACCATGTACTTATCTTCAACTCAGTAGTAGTGTAATGTTTTGTTTTTTTCCTGATGAAATCGAAAGATTAATATTTGGTACATAACACAAGTTCCTGTCCCAATGAACTCTGTTCGGTGTGTTACCTTTAAAGTTTGATGTCTGAATTTTGCGTGTTTTTTTTTTTTTGTTGGCAGTGGAGGCGATAACCAACAATGCAAAATTAATATCCAATCCTACACACGTTTTTCTCTTGAAATTAAATGGATAATATTTGGTATATAACTCATATTCCTGTCCCAAATAACTTTATTTGGTGTGTTTGATGTCTGAATTTCGCGCTGGGGTTTTCCCGTATTTGTCGCTGATAGTGTGAAGCTGCTAACCAACCAAACCTGCACATGTTTTTCTTTTGAAATTGAAAGAAAAAAAATTGTTACGTAACACACTTTAAATTTTAAATTAAAGTTTGATGTCTGAATTTTGTCCTGTTTTTTTTTTTTTGTATTTTTTGTTGGCAGTGGAGGCGATAACCAACAATGCAAAATTAATATCCAACTCTGCACATGTTTTTCTCTTGAAATTGAAAGAAAAAATTTTTGTTACATAACAACAAGCTCTGTTTGGCATATTACCTTTAAACTTTAAATTAAAGTTTGATGTCTGAATTTCGCGCTGGGGTTTTTCAGTATTTGTTGCTGGCAGTATAGAGGCAATGACCAACAGCGCAAAATTAATGTCTAACCCCACACATGTTTTTCTCTTGAAATTGAAAGTATGAAATTTGGTACATAACACATATTCCTGTCCCAACAAGCTCTATTTGGTGTTTTACCTTTAAAGTTTGATGTCTGAATTTTGTGCTGGGGTTTTCCCGTATTTGTCGCTGATAGTGTGAAGGCGATATCCAACAACGCAAAATTAATATCCAAACCTGCACACGTTTTTCTCTTGAAATTGAAAGAATGAAATTTGGTACACAACACATATTCCTGCCCCAACAAGCTCTATTTGCCATACCTGTAAAGTTAAATGTCTGAATTTCGCGCTGGGGTTTTCCCGTATTTGTTGCTGATAGTGTGAAGGCGATATCCAACAACACAAAATTAATATCCACCCCAGCACACGTTTTTCTTTTGAAATTGAAAGAAAAAATTTATGTTACATAATAACAAGCTCTGTTTGGCATATTACCTTTAAACTTTAAATCAAAGTTTGATGTCTGAATTTCGCGCTGGGGTTTTCTCGGTATATTTGTCGCTGGTAGTGTGAAGGCGATAACCAACAACGCAAGGATTAAAGCCCAACCTTCTTAGAGCCCTAGATTGGGCAGTCAGGCCCTTCAGGTGATCTAAATGAAATCTAGATTGAGTTGTGAGCATTTGTTTTGTCCCAGGCAATCGGTGTACCCCCCCTTGGTTTATGTGGGCATTTGATCCCCGTGATTGCAGGATAATTGAGGGTCCGGGCACACTGCATAATTCTTAAATAAACGGGCGCCTAGTTAAGAGATGAGGGAGGCGGGATGATAGAGAGAGGGGAGTCCGTAAATGTGATAGTTGTGACAGATACAAGATGTGTTCACGGTAGGAACAAAAGGAAGACTCATATGATCCGCCTGTTCTGTACTCTTTGTCTTCATTTGCAATTCATGCAGGCATAAAGGAAGAATGAGAGTGCTTCAGTTTTATGTAAGTCCTAACTCTCAGTGGTCTCCACACAAGTTGAGGTATAGGATAGACCTTGAAATAAAAGGAAATATGGAGTTGTTGCCACATAATTTTTTTCCTGTTGAGAAAGTTGAACTGTGGCGTCGAAACAAGTAGCAGGCTTTGTGGTTGTGAGCGGGGGATCGAAAATAGACATCTCTGAAGTAAAACAACGTAGGCAGTGGAAAGTAAAATGTCTTAAAGAGATTGGACAACAAGGCAGTTTGCTCTTTTTGCCCTAACTGCTTTGTGGCAGTGCCAATCGAACAGTTACTTAAAATAGCAGAAGGATACATGGCAATGCTGTATGCTGTATTGGATACCCTGTGAATCATGGAAATGCCCAAACACACACACACTGCTGCACACACACACACACAGTCACACACACACACACAGTCACACACAGTCACACACACACACACACACACACACACACACACACACACAAAAAAAAAAAAAAAAAAAAAAAA
>NW_017804409.1:836311-881023 GCF_001625305.1 Branchiostoma belcheri
TGCTGCACACACACACACACAGTCACACACACACACACAGTCACACACAGTCACACACACACACACACACACACACACACACACACACACACACACACACACACAATCAATCACACAGCTACATACACACACACACACACACAAACACACAGCTACACACACACACACACACTAACACATGTGCGCACAACTACACACACACAAGTAAAAAGTTCTCAATTCTAAGGGATAGTTTTTTCCCATCCTGTCAGTGGACCGTCCTTAATTTGATGGAGTGTAGAGGGCAGGGCAGCAGTGGTCGCATCTGCGCCTTGGACATTGGGGCTAAACCCCCAAATCCTCCGCAAGTGCCACGGGGTCCTCCATCATGGCTCAACGGTTGACATAACGAAGTCGCCGTGCCACGGAAAATTGGGGTTAAACGCCGTCGGATTAGCGGCATGTCGGCCGCATTAATGCAGCAATTTTCACCAGGATTTGCCTCATTTGCACCAAATAAATTATTTACGACTGCCCCTCTTCAAACAGTTCAGGAAAGTTCTGAACATTAGAAGGCAATCGATACAGCAATTACACTTTTCTCTTTCGATTACACTTCTGCTGGCTGCAATCTACTCTTCGTACACCCATGTTATTTTTTAAAAACTTCTGCATTTTGTTGTTAACATTATCCATTTTTGTTAGGTCTGCAATCTTACATTTTGTTCTTTTCTGGAAAACTTTTCTGGAAAAGTCCTCCATGATACCAAACCTGTGCAAGTAGTCACCTCTACATAAGGACCACCTGGACATTGATATACAGTCAAATCTGTACTAGTGACCACCTCTATATATTTAGGACCACCTGGCCATTGATATACATTCAAAACTGTACTAGTGACCACCTCTACGTAACTATCAACTGGCCAATGTGTTCACTTTTTAGTGGACCTGTAGATAATTTCCTCATTGACAAAAGCATTAGAAATCCTGTCTATACTAACCACCTGTCTGCATAGACCAGATTTTATCGATCCCCTGAGTGATCTTCAAGGACAGTATTAATTGTGACACCCTAACAAACAAGATCTTTGCTAAAAAAGTATACGAAGAACTTGCAATTTGTCAGGTACTCCTGTACAGGATTGGTATTATAAATCGCATATTGGAGTAAGCAGAAAAAAAAGATTTCAAGCCTAGCAGCTTATCATATTTTGCTTGGACATGTGTATTACTGATCAGGTGCCCCCCTCCCCCATTCATGAGTTATAAGAAGAGATGTCCCGTTAATTGCCACTGCTAATGATACGGTATCAATTAATGCAAGTGAGAAAGGAGATGTGCGCGCACCCCTCTGATCCATTGAATGTACGCAGGCAGAAGAAATGGCCGTATTGTCCGCCTCAGCGGGCGCATTATTTGTGTACTCAGAGCGAAAACGGAGTATCCATGATGCAAAATAATCATCCCCACCGAGACTTATTACTGCTCCATGACAAAATAAATCCGACAAAGGGTATCGGTGAAAATGTAATAAGGACACAGAGGGCCCTCGATGCATCTGATACCGAAATCGTGACAAATAGGTTGCCTTTGTTGGTGCGTGTACAGGATGTGTCTCTTCACTCCGAAATCACATTTCTGGATCCCATCGCAGGAATCGCCGCGCAATTCTCGGAGAATTGTGGAGCGTGTAATTGCAAAATCTAATCAGGAGATATTGTTTGGTAATGGATAGGATGATGTGCCAATTACTGAATCTGGTGGCGACAGAATTGTAAGAAACTCAGGAGGTGATAAACATGATGGGGGAAGACAGTTAGCATGCACGGCGCGGGAACTCCCGGTCTTTAGCCCCGGCTCTAGTGACCCATCTCCGTGCAATTGGGACAATTTTCTGTAAATCTGTGGGTCAATGAGGCTTGACCTTTCACAAGACGCGAGTTAGGAAAAAAATCCCCGACTGTGGTTGAAGGAAGCACGGGGGGATGGTCAGCGCGGCGCGGGGAAGCAATTTAGGCTCATCCCGTTGTCTTGTAAACGGCTTTGCCGGGCAGGAAGTCTTTCAGCGGAAACTAATCCTGTAGCATTGTCCTGTATCTAGTAGGGGCAGTATATTTCCCAGTGTGATGGAGAGATGTGGTGGAGGGAGATGTCACTTCTCCCCGCCCGGCCCATACAACACGCTATTGATTATCCTGTGTTGTACCGAAAGCAAAACGGCGAGGAAGGGTCCGCAACGGCTGAAATATCGGGTCGGGAAACATCAAAGATCTGTCGCTAACAGAATGGATAGGATAATGAGTTTGCGATAATGCTTTGGCGTCAGACTAGCAATCAACGCCAGGCCTGCAGGTAAAAGAACAAGTAGTTTGAAGGGAAAATGATGCCCCTCTCAAGTGGAGAGAGGATGAGCACTTCTTCTGAGACGGATATTTCCTGGAATAATTACACACAATGGCCTCAGGAGGAATCAAGGAGTTTCAGTTTTCCACCACTTGTTTCCTAGGGACAATATTTTTTTTCAACTTTGCAGACCAATAAAGTGATGATCATCACTGTTTTATCTTAAAGATTATGCCTAGACGGTGAGGTACCTAAGATCTGTGTTGTTTGTATTTGCATGCACCTTTGATCAGAAAAAGAGCCAGAAAGTTCTCACACTTTTTAAGTGAGAAAAAATATATTGTTCATGGTTTAGAAATGTATTTTCACATCGAAATTAATGGGTGTGACATAGAAAAAATTTAGAAAGGAAAGGGTTGTAATTTTTTATTTGAAAGAGGAAGAAAGCTGTAAGGGCAAAAATGCAACTGTGGTTATCTTTGAAGTATTTGCATCAAACCTAACTCGAAAGATACATCTTGCAGCCAAAGGATTTGAGGTAAGCAAGTTTCAGAGGTTGAAATGTAGATGTAGATGCAGTGTGTTTGATGTCCAGTACAGGTGTCGAACATGATACATTTTGCACACACTATACTAAGTGGCCATCCATCCCCCCTACTGACTGATGAATAAAGGATTTTTACACAACAACAATAGAAACATTCCCAGACAAATGGAATGGTGCGTGTGTGTGATTGCCGTGTGGAATGAAATATTTCTGTCGGATATTCCGAAGAAATGTGACCAGTTTTGCGGCGTGATCAGAGCCAGTATTCGGGCAATGTCGCCTAGTATTTAGACCTGGTTAGAAGATGTGCTTTTTAATCGGCAGAAGAGTTTGGAAATGCAAGTGGGGTAAGATTGCGTACATGCTTGTCTGTCTACAATTCTTACCTTTTGGCAAGATATTTTTTGTACGTGACAAATACATGGAGGTCAGCTGGGACAGAAGCTAGAAGGGTGGAAATCACCACTTAATTTTTTCTATCAAGGTTGACGGATTGGTTTAAAAAAATTTCCATCACACGCCACAAAGTTCCTGCAGTCGACGCAAAAACGGGTGCTGGCTAGAGCCCTGGTATGTGAAGATTTTTGTTTGTAAATGAATAAAAGGAGGTCAGCTGAAGATACCTCTGCAACAGGTTGAGACGACTGTTAGCTTTACTTTTATTAGACCCACTCCTCCCTTGGGGTAGAACCCGGCAAATGTGTACTATCAGTGTTAAAACCTTTGCTCATTTGCATGGCCGGGGAATTGACTGCACATCGACGGGAAGCGGCCAGAAATCTTTCGGGAAGGGCCACGGCACCGGGATAATTACCAGGGCAGGCGATATGAAAGCTCCGCCGCCATCCAGGCCTTGTTACATTTCAATTATCTTCCTACCATCAACTATCAAAATGCAAATTTGATGGAGTGAGTATTTGGCGGGCGGACAGTAGGGCCCGGTAATTTTCCGTGCATCTGCGCAGGCTAATGGTCAGCTCGGGACTGACCAGCCGCCCGCCAAAAGGGCCCGAAAGGCGGGGGCTTCAAGGGAAGAGTTAATTCAAATATAGACGGGTTGGCGGCATAGGGCTGTAAGTTTGGCACAAGGGCGCCCTTGTAATTTCGCCCCTCTAAATGTGCAGTCCACTCTAGGGGAAGAAATAAAAAGCAGTAAAAGGCCACCGGCCTGCCCTTGTGTCTGCTTCGCTGTTAACCTTTTCTCCATTCAAGCGTCTTTCAAAGCCTCAAATTCAGCCACTTGTAACTTCCCCGTCTTCTGATCTCCAGATCTGCTCAGTCATAAAAGGTTTACAAAGTCATTTTTCAATATTGGGGAGAGATCTCTCCGCTGCCTCGCCTTCCTGTTTTCCGCCATGCCTCTAATGCCGTCTGTTGGAAATGCCTTTGGACTGGAGAACTTGTGAGAACTTTTGCAGCTCTGTAATGTTGTGCAGTCAAAAACTGGGGGTAGCTAAAGAGCATTTGCGTGTTGAAAGTTTACAGTGTTTCAGCAGGTAATCTGGGTACAAATTGGTCTGTGAGCGCACCCGGGCTGTATTCTCCGCTCAGCTCTCTGATCAGGATGTCACGGGTAGAGCCTGACTTTGGGCGCACACCAGACAAAGTGTCCGCAAATTTATCCTCCCCACGACTTCAAAGTTGCATCGGACGGACTAGTTTTCCCTGGCAATCTAGCGAGCTAGCCGCCGCGTATCTGTGTATGAATAATTCCTTTGACATGAGAACCGACGCCATGGTGGACTCGGTACCCTAAAATGAGGTGTCCTTTGAGCTGGCAACTTCGGGCCTCACCAAAGTTGTCGAGGGTCTTTCTTCTTCCCTTCCCCCGGTGAAGAAAGGTCTGTAATAATCCTCACTCTTTCTCAGGAAAGGCAAGCTGGCTAATGAAGGGCCAATTGCAGACTAATGAAGGACTATCGGGGTTCAATCGTGGCCAATGATTTCTCTGTAACGTTTCTTTGCCTCCCCCACCTTACATCGTCTTTCCCATATAATTGGTCCATTCGGCTCCTTAGTCTACCTCTCTGGTCTGAGGGTGCTAGGCGCACTTAAGGCGAGCGGACTCCTTTCACCAGTCCGAGCTTCCCTTCGATGCGGGCTTGAGGGTGTGCTTCATCAGACGGACGAAGGGTCTTGAGGATTGTCTCCTGTCAATACTCGGGAGACTTTCTTGTGTCTTGTGGGGTGTTTGCGCAGTAAGTATGAAAGACGAGCGGCCGGCACGCTTCCATCTGATTTCGTCTTTGTTCCGAGTCTTTTTCCGTTCTCCATCTTGTTTTTTTTTGGTGGACGAGTTCTTCGATTTGCCGCAGGGTTTTCTTGCGTTGGACTGGGCAAATAGCTGCATACTTCGAAAAGCAATTGGACGCCCACGGTCCTTTCTTCTGTTGATGTTGCCTCTTTGTATTAAGAAAATTTTTTTCTTCAACTAGGAGGTTACTACCTTTGTCCTCATAATCATATTACTGGAATAATAAGTAGTCTGGTCCTCCCTTTATAAGTCTGGCGTATTTGTAGAATATACATTTTAAACATAAGCTGCGTGTAAAGCTATTTGATTGTGTGTGAAAAAACATGAGTAGGGCAGATTTGTGAGTTATGGCGGCGAGAAAGGTGTGAATCAAGCCTGGTCCGACATCGAGTAAGTAAAGATCTTTGTGTACACTCTCAATAATCAACTGTTGATCATTATGTCTTCCTAACGTTTCTAAAAACCATGGGAGACTGAAAGCGACTACTCGACGTGTCAAGACAGGTTGAAAAGAATTTTTTCCCAAAGGGGTGATTTTACTCAAAAGGAATGAATTTTTCTTTGATCAGCGATACTGTTTGCAGCGGCAAAATGCAAGGAGCAGTTATTTCATTTATCGTAACCCATATGGTACAATTTAACCGAGTGGGCTTGACTAAGCCATTGAGACAAATGCAGAGGATGGTACTTGGAGGATAATTTGGCCAACAGCGATGTTTGTGTAAGTGTTTAAAGGCTCTGATGTTCCGTACACGACCATCTAATCAAGTCATTTGGCTTCATCATCTGTTGTAAAAAGCTTTACTGCATTACAGTTCTACGTTTGAAATCAAATAAAATGAATCAGTTGTGTCATTTGCCTTCTTTCTAGATGTGATTTGCAGATTTATGTGTTGATTTTGTGGTCATTGCTGCAAGATAATCCACAATCAAACAATGATAAAAGTGGAATGTTACTGATACATTTTGTGCTATGAAAGAGGTTTTAACTGTAAATGAGAAGGACATTTCAATACCAGTGATGATTGTATGTAGAATTCTTGTTAAACTGTCAGAATTTCTGACAACGTTTCATCTATAGCGAAATTGCAAACTCCAGTAATACTAATAGTGTTGAGAACTAAGGATAAGACTCCATGGCAGAAACTTCAACTTTTGTGTGTTGGTGTCTTATTTCCAGGTTAAATCATATCAGAAATACTTCGTAAAATTGCGGTATGACTGCCTGTATGTTTTTAATCCATTAAACAGACTGTTTTCATAGTTTCTTGTATCTACTATGAAGTAGTTTAGAAGTGTTATTGTTGTCTACATTTGTCCGAGCACATGTTTTTGGATGCGACAACCCGACACTCTTACTGTTGAACATACAAGTCATTTTTTGCTATTTAAAAAAAAGCAAAGGAAGTTAGATGTGTATGTTTTCCTTGACTCGACTCAAAGTAGTTCTAAATCGCGCTCTTGCAGTACTCGAACGTTGTTTTTCGATGTGGCTTTTCGATAGAGCGGTAGTCGGTACTGGTCCACGTCTCGTCAAATCCCTCGCATTAGCAGAAAAAAAACACAAGACCGTACAATTGTCCCCTCTCGTTTGTCTAACGGTATCAAATGTTGCCGGAGAAAAGCAGGGAAAGTGGCTTGTAAAGTCCTTCAAAGGGGGAGACACGGACGATGCTGGTTGAATTTTCGCCCCCGGGCGCCAACAGGTCAGCATATGTCTTTGAGTCCCCTTTGATGTCGGCCATTAATACAGCGAGCGAAGTCCAGGCCTCCAGCATCAGTGACCCTAGATTGGAACCTCCGCCTTTCTGGACAAAAGTATTGGAAATATCAGACAGGAGAAATAGCTTTAAAATACTGACAAAAGTACCCCGGTGTCAAATGTCATAGCATAATGTGCCGGCGAGGATGGAAATACTATCTGTGGGCTACAGGGGAACACGGTAACAGCCTTTCCAAAGGCTGCTCGGCGCTTCCGACGCTGTGTTCTAAGGGATGCCGATAGTGCTATTACCTTTCAGCGAAAGTCTTGCGGCTTCTACCGACGTAGATAATGGCAAAGCAATCGTTGATTGTGCCTTTTGATATATCGAATGTAATCCGGTGCAAGCATCCTTTAAAAGGGCCTGGCTGATACAGTCCCCACACATGCCCTTTCTGTTGGATGATTTGAAGGAACAAGTGGTAAAAGTGTTGCGCAGTTGCCACTCACAGTTTTTGTTTCATCAGATCGACTGCCGTGATACTCGCCCTTTGATTTTGCAGGGTGCGACTTTTGCAGATGTTGCTTCTTTGCTGCGCGCAGTGAAATCTGTTCCCCCATCCCTCTCAGTACTGTTGTTTTGTTTTCCTTTGTACGTACCTCGCTTTAATCGGGATAATTTGCCCGAAGTAACAATTATTCCTATTTCAATGCCCCTTTCATTTCTTAAAAGCTCGTTTGATATCGGCTGCAAGGAAGTAGCTTTCTAACACCGTTCCTCGTCTTTGTTTTTTTCCCCGCGCAGTCGAACAAAGTCTCGGTTGTACACGGTCCCCCACATCCTGGGCCTCTAACGCAATTGATGATGTATAGCAACGAGCACTTTGCACCGGGCACACCACCGCACATAGGGGTCCCGCCAAACTCCATAGAAGTCGATCCCAAAACAGGTAAGCCTCTTTCCTCTGTTTTTCTCAAGTTTGTGAGAAATGCAAATTGATAGTATCTTCTATTACATGTATATCGATGTTCTGTAGAGATGTTGATGTAATGAAAGATATTAGTGGGGAAAGAAAATGTTTCGTTCTGTGGTACATTTTATTCAGTTCAAATTTCCACAATGTTCAATCTTGGTGTTGTAAGATGTAATCTTCTGTTTTCTTGACTTTGTGAGAACCGCGAATTGATAGTATCTTCAATTATATCGATGCTCAGTACAGATGTTGATGTAACAAAAGATATGATGGAAACGAAATGTTTTGTTATGTGGTACATTTTATCCCATTCAAATTTCGACAATGTTCAATCTTGGTGTTGTAAGATGTAATCACTTGTCAAAACCATGCAGGTAAGTGTAGACAAACATGATTTAGGAATATGTATTTTACGACTTGTTATTTGGTAGACAAATGTTTGAATTCTACTTCTAACCATACCCGATGTACATTGTATGAATCCCAGTTAGATCAGAAGATGTAGTAGCATTGATACAGTTGATCATATTATGGCAAAGCTTTTGATATTTTAATTTCAAAGCTGGGTTCAAAGGATATCTGTAAAGTGAAGTAGTTGATTTGGCTTTACTTTGTGGCGAAGGTTGCTTAAAAGAGTTTGTGTGCTTTTCTATTATGGACATAAAAGCTGGACCTAGTCAGATCAAAATTTTCGTCTTATGTCCAGTTAGTTTGTGCTATCTGCCTTCCTCAAACTTCAGAAGCTTCTGCTAGTTATGGCTGGAGTTGTAGGGCTTGAAATACTGGGCGCAGGTATACTTTTGTGCATCCAAACTTGGAGCTATGCGCTTGGAGTATGTAATTTAAGGTATCATAATTGCAGAAGTGTCGGAAAAAATAAGACCTGTCTTCTATTGAAATATTTGAAATTTTAAAGTTAGCTATAGATTTCAGATTTCAGCTTTGAAGAGAGAGAGAGTAAAGTTTGTAATTTTTGTTTCCCCCGACAGTCTACTGTGTTGTGAAACTACGTTGTGCACCCAACTTTTTTTTCTGTGCAGCCTGATTTTTAGAATACGTGCACAAGATCCCCTCCTAAAAAAACAAATTTTGAGCCCAATGATTTCTCTGAGCAATGTTTCATCCAGGTGGCAGCAAGAAGATTTGTGTACCGAGTGCTCATAATCATAGGGTGTTGGTTTATTGATTAGTTGGGGTAATGGAAGAAGACGGAAAAGGGGAGTGTGAGAAATTTGCGATCCTAACCCACCCTGATAAGACTGTGGCTACCTGTACAAATTAATGGCACGGAATGAAGCAGTGGCAAGCATTGATTGCTGCCACGGGTTTGTCACACGGCCTGGCGAAAACGCCGGGCGACATCAAAGCCAGGCCGTTGAGACAGGGTTAACGAGGGCTCGGTTTGGTGGTCCGCTAATGACCACCATCCATCAATACACGTCAACGTGGAGCCACGATGTTTCGTGTTTCCATCAATAATACACACCGGCGGAAAAAAAAGGTAGTCTCATCTCTTACGATAGTACGACACCGGCCGCTAATGGCAGCGGAGAATGTTTTAGTCAGTCTGGGTTGGAAACGTCGAGAGACCATCATCTGAGAGAATCCCAACCACCAGTGGACAGCGCTGGCGTCAGTGTCTGTCAGATCTCCAAGGGTTTATCCTCACTTGCAGATAGACAGCGAACTTCTAGCCACCAGGCAGCGCACGGATTAGGGGTTAAAACCTGGAGGAAATGTGTTACCGTCCGGGGAAGCTTTCTGCGGTGCCGTAGGTCCCAGGAGTGCCGCGATGTTAGATGATAACTGCAAACAATACGGACAGCTACCTGTCAGAGAGCATTACCACAGTAATATTACCAACATGTTGAAACAGAAGCACCTAGGTCTTTATAGGTCTAGTTCGTTATCCTGACATCTCTGAAAATCTAAAGAAGCCATAGTGAAAAGAATGGAAATCCAGCTGACCACTTCAAATTTATAAGGAAGGAGACAACTCTAATTGTGAATAAAGTTTGTAGTCCATTTACTGCATGTTGTTATAGAGTTGATTGAAAACGTATAGACATGTCTGAAGCAACTTTGAACACGTACCTACAGTCCAAATTGTACAAGAGACCAGATCTGCAAATTAAGGACCACCTGGCCAATGTGACTACGTTTTGACGTCCCTTAGATCATTTCTACCAATGGCGCAAGCATCGAAAATCCTGATGCACCTTTACTCTTAGTGGTCTTCTTGGGCACTTTTCAATGTACAGTACTCAGACTTTGTCCTTAAAATCCGTAACTTGCAGAAACAGTACTAGAAAGTGGTAAGTATACAGAGTGGCGTGTTAGTGGCCAGAGCTAGTCTAGATCTTTTCCCACATTGCTTAAAGAATGGTTTTGTGTAACAATAAAGAAGTCATGATAAGGAAGAAATTGTATCTTTGTATGAAGACGAAAACAGTGATGAAATCATGGGTTTGAGGATGTTAACAGTTTTTTTCGCTAACAATCTTCAGTGACTAAAAAAAGTTTGCAACCAGAGTGGTCAATATCCAGTTTGATTGAACGATACAAGGCGTATATTTGCATGTTTAGGCATGCCTTTTTCCAGTCAAATTGCAACTAATGCGCCAGGTGTATAATGACCACTATCTGTCAAGCAAAATGACAAGGTTTCAAGACGCAATTGGCAGTTCCCCCCATGGTAGGCTATTTGGAGCATTATCGACAAACCGTGAGATTAGATTCTTGTAAAATATCCTTCTTTAGGCTTTAAGCCAACCCATTGGAGAAAACTCGGGATTGTCTGCATTTCAATAAGATTAAGGTGGATGTCGTATGGAGGATGATTATGGTATCTTAATGTTGATTCTTCGTTAGTACGTCTTGATGGTTCATGGTCACAGTGTTTACCCCCGAGACTGATAAACAATAAACACTGCCTCATTTACTTTTGAGTACGCTCAATAGTGGAAGCCACAGACGCACTCAAGTGACAAATAGTGACTTCATGAATCCAAATATAACTCCAATCCAAACTTGGTGATTCCTAGCATTGTTTGCAAGTTGACGGAAAAGTGTTTCACACAGTGATCAACTTCGACACAAATCCCTGAAAACACGCCAGGATTCTCCATTAGAGAAGCGAGCGCCGTTGTCCAGCTTAGACTCCCTCTGTACTGCACTGTGATTCGACCATGATGACATGTAATAGTGATGGAATAGACTGTCTATGGACCGAGAGTGTTGAAAGGGTTATAAAAGAAGGGATGAAAGACGTTCTATCACCAAGAAAGTTTGAGAACTTGGCGCATCTTTCTCAAGAAAGATCTTTGAAGCGTTTGAAGTTCGCTAAGAGCAGCCATAACCATTTGCATGGCGCCATGTTTTTCAATCCCTCTTAATGGCGTTCTTCGTTTGAGCAAAAGCTGCCGGTGCTAACGAACTTTCATTAGCGGCGCGGTTTTGAGCCCTCCTCTGAGCTGACGCACATTCCACGCTCTTGCGTTTTTCGGACGGTCCGCAGCAATCCTCTAATGACTTGCGGTCGTCCTTTGTTTGCTTTGTTCGCATCCTCCGCAGCGGGTTCAATCAGCGAATGTTGCTTTCACGGAGATGAAGTATCGAAACAGCATACGCCTTCCATTTGGCGGACAAGAGATGAATTCGCTCGCTCATTTACAAGACTGTTATAAAACCGCAGCTTTAGAGAGGCCGACTCTCTTCTTCTGCCTAAGGGCACCCTCCGTCCCTTTGAGACTACATTAACATTTTAAGTGGAAGACTTTTTGATTTACATTTTGGCTGGGAAATGGGAAGGTAGCCATTAGACTAGTTGGTTCTGCACCACAGCTCTAGAGGGAGCAGCCCTGCGCCAGACTCCCCCGCGATCCGGCCAAGCAAACGGTAAGTTGTTTGGTTACCTTTTGGGCGCCGGGGGCAGAGTGTTAACAGCCAGGCACGACACTGAAGTTCCTCTGCAGGAGTAAGGGTGTAAACGAATGGGCTTAACTTACAAACCCTGCCAGTTTGCCATACTTTTTCCTTTGCTTTAGATGCCCAGTTTGCTTTAGATGCCAGTTCTATGATTAATAGATCGTTGGTTGACAGATAAAAACTTGTTTTACATGTAGATATGGAAGTAAAGGTTCAAACATATGGTCTTATAAACCCCCAAGATTTTTGCTTTAGACTTTGTTTTATAATAGATGGTTTCATCGTCAGGTAGTTGCCTTTCTGTTGGGTGACAGATTAAAATTTGTTTCAGATACAGAAAAAAGGGTTTGCACATATGGTCTTAAAAAGTCCAAGACTTTTGCTTTAGATGCTCAGTATTTTGTTTAATAGATAGCTTCATCATCAGTTGCCTTTCTGTTGGGTGACGGATTAAAACTTGTTTCAGATACGGAAGAAAGAGTTTGAACATATGGTCTTAAAAAGTCCAAGACTTCTGCTTTAGATGTCCAGTACTGTGGTTAATAGATGGTTTCATTATCAGTAGACTCTTCGGTTTCTGTTGAGTGATAGATTAGGACTCTTATATTAGGTCCTTGGCCCAGAATTAGTCTGTAGTAGTGAACATTTGTGTATTCTTAGTGTTTTCCTAATTTCTACATAGTTTTAAGAAGTTGGGGAAAAGGCATTTAGATAGACTGTTCTTGATGGAAGTTTGGGTGTTTGATGTACTGGGATATCCAGGTGCTTTATGTGGAGGGCTTGCTTTTTAAGCTTCTTTTTCCCCATGGCCTGCCGCTCTGATGTCGTTACGTGAAGTCCTCTTTGGACGTAGGATTCGAACTTGCATTCATGGATGCCTCATTAAAGCGGAAACCAGTTGGAAAAACACACCTTCTCCCTCCGTCCCATTGCGTCCCCTCCTTCCCGTTGCGTCAGCAAGTTCGTAGGATGCGGCTATTAGGAAGAATCATCTTGTTTTTTGATGTCAGATCCAATTTGGCGTAATTGGATGAAGCAGGGCTGGATGCCGTGATGGCTTTTGTGCACACTTTTGTCGCTGGCGGGGGAAGCGCGGCAAAGGAACAGGATCCCCACGGATGACCAGCACGAAGGTGGCCACCTGAGACCTCGGCCAATTCACCCAACATTCAATAGCCTCTGTCGGTGTCCTTATATAATTAGACAAGCCTTTTGTTCTCCTATCGGCCTCAAATTGCTGTCTCTTCAGAAACATCTGGGCTTGGCTACAACTTAAAAGAGCTGATCACAGTTTGCTCCCTGTCTGCATCATTTGGCGCTGTCAACTGCAGCCGGGAGGAGGGCCCGCATTTGGAGAGGAGTCCGTGTGTGTGTGTGCGTGTGTATGGCTCAATTTCATCACTCCTTGTATCGCTTTAATTTGTAGTACCTCCAAGCAGATGTTGAGGTAGGAAATTGTGTTTCTGATTAGCTAGCTTTTCTGACAGTGCTTTACTCCAATTGTGATGCCTTTCGGACAGTCTCTACTCTGGTTGAAGGATTGTCAGTATGATGACTTTCTACCAAAACATTTGCTCAGAGATAAATACTTCCTTCCTGGAATTTGATTGAGGTCTTTCCTGTGTTTTGCCATTTTATTGCCCAAAGTTTCCGCACAGAGAGGAGCTCAATAGGCTGATCCAGCCGTGCACTCCGCTATCAAATTGGGCGCTTCAACCCAGCAGGAAGTTTTGTCTCCCATTTCGCCGTACTTTTCCCGGGCTGCGTTAGGGTAATAACGGCTGGCCCTTACGGGTGTACTCCACGTCGAGAGAGTACCCGCCCCGCTGTGTCATCGTTTGCTAGCAATTGAATTTGACTGGTCAAGAGTCGGTGAAATTGGCTTGTTAGGCCGGAGATATATGTCCCACTGAAGCCAATTTGTCAGGGTTATAGCGCGGATGATCGATGGCTTGTTACCGCACATGTAGTACCTCCGCAAAGGTGGCCCGTAATTGCTAATCCAACCGACATATTGAAGTGGTCCAAGGTTAAGAATGCACGTTCCATCTTTGGCGACACTCTTCACACGGCCGTTTGATTTGTCAATCGACGTGTGGGCAATATTGTGATATCCTAATGTGTTTGCAGTAACACCTCTAGCCTGCAAGGGGCAGAGGCCTTTTATGCTTGTTGTGTATGCAATAATTTTTTAACCAAAATTTCTCAATGTACATGTATAGAAAGGGTAAGATTGTGTAGTATTGCAAAAATGCTGGTATCATCAGTGGTGTGGCAGATTAAAATCTTGCCACAGTGACTGTCTGTCACCTTCATCAGGACAATTCTGACTGGTTCACATTGTACAGCACAGGTGTCACTGAAACATCGGCTGAACAAAACACATGGTTGTGTAAAAAGGGTCTCTTTATCCAGTGACTTACCAATCTGATGAAACTATTCACAGATTTCAGTGGACATGTTTTACATGTACATTGGTGTTGCAATATCAAAGGAGATCAACAAGAGATGATTTCCACAATACAGTGAACATATCATCTGTCTTTCCTACCACAGCCAGTGAAAGATTTGCTCTTCAGTGAGCAAAACTCAGTTTCGAGACATCTGTTCACTTTTTTTGTTTTTGCTGAAGAATATGGAACTTGTGTTTCCCTGCAGGCATTCCAAGGCCACGACATCCGGCTGACTTACCTCCAATGTACGCCATTCCGCCAAACCAGCTCCCCCAGCTTGGGCCGTCATACCCAAAGATCGAAGAGTACCATTCCCAAGCACTATGGTGAGTTTTCAGACTACGGTCTTTCGTGTGTCAAGTTAGGTTCTCGATCAAAGTGAAGTACCGTAAATTTGCCAACCAAAAGTTTGAAGTTTGAAATGCAAATGGTGGTTTTCTCGAATGTCGAGCCCTGAAAGTGTCCAATAACTTCTGTTTTTCTTAACTTTGGATACCTTGGTGAAAATGATACCAAGCCACTTCTTAAGACCAACCCAGAAACATACTGTTAAGCACTTAATGTTTATGGTAGCAAATTTTCACGGTCTGAGAAAAATGGAGGTGTCATATGTTTATGGTGGCAGCAGGTGAAGAAAAATAGAAAGTCTGCAATTGATTTGTTAGCGGTAATGATAAGTTTGCAGTACAGAAGTGACTGTGAAAACCGTGAACATAGAAGTTCCACGAAAAAAACGAGGAACTACAGAAATGTATAGGACTGATGGAGGTGACTATTTCCGTACTTCGCAGGCAGAGCCAGGGTGTTTACCCCATCAGTGCAGCTGGGTACAGACACCCCTACCCGACGGCCATTGCCGTCAATGCTACCAACATGCCTAGGTAAGTGGAAGTACTTGCGAAAGATTTTTTTAAAAAATTCTAACGACAATGTGAAAGATTTAAAAAAAATGCTAATAACAGTCATTCCTGCCCAAGTGACCACCTCCTTAAGCATGCCATGACGACTTTTTTTCGTGGTCCCTTTTGAGCTGCATCTGTTCAAGAAGACCATAGATGGACTTGTTTTGTGGGGTGGTCTTCTTGAACAGGTTGGACTGTAGTGTTATACACAGTCTCTCTCCAGCATATGTCTTATCCCTGGGCAGAATTTCGAGTGCACTAAGATTCGTCCCTTCTCTTCCCAGGACAGTAATCAAAATTTATGACATTGTCATCTTGTTTTCAACATTGCCACAGAACTAAAATACATGAACCATTTGAAATTTGGATATAGAATTAAATCTTTTCCTCTGAAAATGCAGGACATGGCATTTTGGAGCATAAACTAGGTACCATCTACGCTTGACAAGGAAAGAGCCTTGCTTTTTGTCAAAGTCCAGGGACAGAGAAAAGTTTTAGCTGGAAAGGCTGGAAACAATTCAAATGTTCTTTGTAATCAGACTCAGAGCATGATTTTAGTACGCACAATTCTATTTGCAAGAAACTGTGTAAGGTTATGCAAATTTTATGCAATATTGTAGGATGTATATTGTGAATGCAATAAAAAGCATTCCATTGCATCATGTTGAAGGGGTGTGATTTTACAGTGCCTCATATAAAAGTTTGATGGTATTTTAGGCATGTATTTTATGTGTTGAACCAGGGACATTTTCTTAGTAGGAAATGTGGTGAGATATTTGACTACTAGTATATTAGGATTGGCAGAACACACCAACATTTGTCTTTTTCTTGTCCAAATCTTTTCCTGATTCCAAACTTACATTTTTTCCTGCCTGAATTGATTTACATTGTAGTATTTGATGTTTGTCGAGTTGTTTTATTTGATTTAGTTTGTTATCTATGCTTTAATATTAAAAGATTAGTACGTTATAGTATTCTGTTCTTTGTGTTGGTGTATTTAAGTCCAAAAACATTTTATTATATTTATTTTTGAGTTTGAAAGAGATACGGTTTGTCCATGCTTGAAAATTGAACGATTACTTTAAGCACTGTCATGTTTGGTTCTTTGTGTTTGTTTGTTTGTTTGTTTTCTGTGGGGTCTACATGTACCTACTAGTGTTTCGTTTGTGTCCCCCTGGAAGGGAGGAACCAGTAGGACTGAGGGATGAAGCAGGTTATTTCCTTCTCGGCAGGTACCCGGTGCTGCAGCACCCCCACCACCCAGGCATGCCGCCCACGGGGATCCCCCACCCCGCCATCGTCAGCCCCCACGGGATGAACCTCAAGCACGACCCCTCACAGATGCATCAAAAGTACGTCACTGTCCTGTGTTTGGGTAGAGCCATGCCTCAAAAATCTTATATATTTAGTCTTAGGAGCTCCTGTACCTTCCAGAGTGTTCTAGTTCTGTCTGCAAAAAGCATAAATCGTATCCCACTGCCAGCAAAGCGGGAATGTCCAAAAGCTGTCCTTATATTTTATTTTGACAATCAAAAACAGTAAAAAAAAAACAAGTGCATCATCTGGACCCCAATAGCAAATCATATACCAAGACCCAAAGAAGTCCCACCAGTTACAGCTGCGAACACAATAACATTGACCAAGACCAAGAACATAGCCCTTCCATGGAAGGATGTCTCCTTCCTGGAGGTAAAAATGGACCAAACAGCAAACCTAACAGGTAGTTCATGTCACCCACCCGGCATTTGCTATCCTTTGGCCTCCAAGTTAGACCCCCTTTCCCATAGACAAAATGTTGCCTGTCTATCCCTCTTTTACATGAAATTTTCCTGGTCATTGCTCTGCAGAACTCACCCAACTAGTTCCACCACTCAGAACTTTTAAGCGTTCTACTAGGTTCTCCACTAGCTCACACAACTTCACCGTCCAAATTCCTTGTCCGAAATCTTTTTACAGTGACAGTTTCTTTCCCCGTACGGCCAAGCTTTGGAATTCCCTCCCTGACAAGTGTTTCCCACCAACCTACAATCTAGAGGCTTGTAAATCAAACGTTCACCGCCATCTCCTGACATAGCCATGTTTCTCTCATATTTCTAGTTCAATACCGAGAAGTGGTCGTATAGGCCTTGCATTGAGCCACTCCGTAAAAAAAAAAAAATTCGTAGAGCTTCGCACTGTCCAAAAGCTACCCCGTCTTCTGTTAGCATTATGAGTGGAGTTGGTGACTTTACGTAATGCTGTTTGGAGATTAACACCAGAAACTTTTTCCCCGCTTCTTTTGAGAAGTGAGACTCCTCAACATCAGACGTACGACCTCACAAGTGGGGGAAGAGATAGCCACGATGAAAAACGGCTGCCCCTTCAAAGGAAAAACATTGATTTGTCATTGTAATGGACGTCGGACGTATTGAGGGATGGGATAGATTGGGCGGGGTAATTAGGGTGCACAGCCCTAGGGAATTTTGTCCATTTCCACGCATCTCCCCCGCCTGTGTCTAACCCTCGTTTGGTGTTTCTCCGATGGCGACTCGCCGGCACCGCGCATCGCCCATAAATGACAGTCTACGAAGGTCAAAGGTTAACTCGTTTTAACTCAGAGTAAAGTGATCCACAGAGTGCAACATTTTTTTTTTCATTTGATTTTTTTTCATTATATTTAACGTATATCAGGCAAAAAGCACAATTACGCCAAAAAGCAGTTACTTAAGCAACTGGATAATGATTTTGGAAACAGTTAGATGTTTCAGCTAGTATCAACTAGCTTTAGTCAGTGACTGCACAATTGCTTATATAATGCCTTCTACTCGAGAACATAAATATAAAACAAGAGTGAAACACAATGACAAAATACATACATAATTACAAAGTGGATAAAACAAAAATCAATCTTCTGCTTTTTCACTGCCCTCATTTCTAATTTTGACTGTGTTGTTCCAACAACAAGTAAAATGATCAAAGATGAACATGGTAGTTTTCTCCTCTGGTTTTCCAATATGAAATCCTTAGGCCATCTGTCAACTTCGGCAGTGTACACACACGAATGTTTGCAAACTGTTAAGTCTTGTTATGCTTCTCCCCTTTTGAGATTTACTGGACTGGCTTTGGAATTCAGCAAATTTTTTACTTACGAGTTGCTACCTGTTAACCTAGAAAACTAACAGAGACTTGTACAGAGGAACTTAACAGTACACCAGATGCTGAAAAGCATAACCAGCTAATGGACTAATAGTAATACATGCACCATATGATACATTACTGGAGCACAAACAAGGTGAATTGTTATGATTTGATATGATAGTGGACAGCCTTGATAGCGAACACTTCAAGGAAAAAGTTCTGGTGAATTCTGGTGCATTCTCCGTCCAACTTTGGCGGCACTATTGTCATTTTGTGTACTCAAGACTACTACGATCTCTTTCTAATCCTTAGTTCTAGTTCTTAGTTCTTTTGTGTGCATTTTCAAGTGAAAAATGAGCAAAATGAAAACTTTTTCTTAACAAAAATAACAACATGAAAACAAATGGCTGAGAGGAAAACTTCTCCATATTCACTCCCTGGAGCTGTGTGTACTACAGTGTTCTCGCCAGTGTCCAGCTTTCTGTCATTTGACGGAATTTTGCCACTTTCGGACAGAAAGTTTGTTCAATTGGTCATCTTTTGTGGACAAAAATTGGCATGTTAAGATAGGTAAAGAGATGTGATTAAACTCAGCTAAGTCTACCAGCACAATTTGCCCCTCAAAATGCAGGAAAATATTGTTTCAGACGGTCAAAATTTCAAAACTTCACAGGAGCAAGCCTCAGGACCTCCCTAGAATTGTCACAAGATGACAGAAACTGGCTAGAACACTTGTGTTACACACACACACACACACACACACTAAAGTACCCAGTTCAGCATTATTTTTAACATCCAGGAAACAACAGTTACATAAATTGGTGTGGCTATAGAACATTTCCTTTAGTTCTCAGGGAGGTAAACCTGAAGGAAAGAAGTTCTCAGAAATGGAACATTCTAGCTTGACGTATTGGCCCCATAAAGTTAGTTCTTCCCAAAGTCGCACAAAGTGTGGTCGAGAATTAAGCTGCGGAGAGTACCCCCTAAGACAGTGATATAATACATGTTTCTGGCATCTCAAATCTCTGTTTCCCTCCCCGCAGGCAAGACCAGAAGAAAGAGCCGGAGAAGAAGAAGCCACATATCAAGAAGCCTCTCAACGCATTCATGCTGTACATGAAAGAGATGAGAGCGAAAGTCGTTGCAGAGTGTACGCTAAAGGAGAGCGCGGCAATCAACCAAATTCTGGGAAGAAGAGTAAGTGTCTGGGGGAGATTGGGACCAGAAGTGGTTTGTCTGCGGAGATAATGCCGCAATCTGTGTAAGGAGTGTTCTGGTTGGTCCGATAAGGCGGAGAATTTATGGTAGGATGTGTCTGATTGGCCAGATAAGGCTGAGCCAGAGTGGCAAGTGTGTACCTACGTGAAAGCTTTTTTTTAGGTAAGTTTATCCCAGAAATGGTTGATAAGTTTTGATGGAAGTGGGGAATAGTTAGCTTGTAAAGTTTCATCATGTATAATATACATTGTAACAATTTACTAACAAAACCTTTCTATTCAGAAGAGTACAAAACAGAAAGAGGAAAACTTCTTTGTCTGTAATAGGACTCTTATGTCTGTGAAAGGTATCGCTGAAAGCTACTTTTCCTCAAAGGAAATAACATTTTATGTTACAGATAAAATGTAGCCATGTGCTGGTACTGAGGAGAAATAGGTTACTTTGATAAAGTATTATCGGAATCATGATTAAAAAAAAAAACAGTTTAAACGGGTACAACACAAAAGTAGGCTCTTCAAGTTATATTCAACTTTAGTCCATGTTTGTTTAGAATCTGATGAATAGAAAGAGCACTGGATACATTTTGTAGGTGCAAAAGAAATACTAGCGGAGGCTGACAAAAGAAATTTTAACAAATTCAGAGGAATTAAAAAGTCCCTGTTTGAAAACTTTCAAATCCTAAAATGCCAAGTACTTGCTGAGACTTGCTTTTGACACCAGCACCATCATTGCTTACTCACACCAAAAATCAAAAGAAAACCAGAAAAAGAACTGAAAAAGATACTTTTTTTCTCTTATTTGTCTCAAATTTCCGGTGCTAGAGACAAGACAAGCGGTAATGAATGGTGGTACAAATGACCATACGTCTCTGTAATGGCCCCGGTGGTATCCAGGGTGAATCGGCCGGCCAGTTGACAGGATTGGGCCGTTACTTTGTGCGCTCTGTTCCGCCAGAGCACATTCGGCCTAAGACTTGCTGTGTGATAAGATCTGGACGTCTCTGGCATGAAAGGGGCAGATGGCACTTAATGGTACCATTCCAACAGGAATGACTGGGACCCGGCTTTTAACCACCTCACAAAGATGACTCCCTCGATGTCCTTATAGTCTGCCCGGAGGGGCGGACTCCATCTTAATTTTTCACTTTTCATTAAGCTGCTATCTGAGCGCTCTTCGCATCGAGGTCTGGCCGTCACACGGGCGCTCCGCGGTGCTCCCGACCAAGCCAGGTCGTGATTTGTTTGTGACTTGGGGCGCGCCGCGGTCCAAGTGCCCACTTTGTTACAATGCACACACAGAGATAGAGAACATATTGTTTGTCACCGTAAGTTGTCTATCTGTCTACCTCGGGAGCGCTACATTAAGTTGGAGCCGTGACCTCCCCCTCCCGAGTTGACATATATTGTAGTAAATGGGACTTTTTGCCTGGAGCGCTAACATTCGGAGTTTGTCAGGCCCGACGACAAGTAAATATGCCTGCTCCGTAAAAAGGGCCCGGCAGTTTCAATAAATTGCTGCTGTGGCCACTGGGACTACGCCAAAGTGGGGCACTTGTTTATTGGCCGGCCGCGATACGTAGATCTCCTATCAGCCCGTTGCAAGGGAGCAGCGCTTGCTTCATGTCCGTAGTTTCGTGTTTGAAGAGAAGTCGGACAGTAATATGCCAAATTATTCAGTCCAGTGAGCAGGATAGGACACCTTTGTACCCGTAGACAAATTACGGGATTAGTTTGGGACAACCGATGATGACTTCAACCTTTATAAGGCTGGTGGTACTCTTTTCTCCAAACAGAAAAGTGCTGCTGACTAAAACGTTTGGAATGCAAAAAAAAAGGGCAGTTTTGCCAGAACTTTTCTGAATTAGAGTGATTTAGTCTTTGGTTAACAGTAATGATACATTGTACGAATCCAAAAATACATTGTAAAAAAAGACTCTTTTGTAAAAAAAGAGTTTATAAGACGAAGTGTTTTCCAGAAAGCAAGTCTCAGCGTGGTACTCATTTTTTTCCACACAAAAAAGTGCTGCTGACTAAAACATTTGGAACACAAACACAAAGGCAGTTTTGTCAGATCTTTTCTGAACGAGAGTGATTTGATCCTTTGGAAGCAGTAATGATGCATTGTACACGAATCTCAAAATACACTGTAAAAAAAGAGTTTATAAGACGAAGTGTTTTCCAAAAAGCCAGTCTCAGCACAACCACCACCTTGGGAGCTGTTTAAAGCCATAACAAGTGACCTTGTAGTTTACACCTCGCGCATGTGTGAGCCCAGGGACAGGGAAACAAGCTGTCCTGCTGAGGGCCACGACTCGGAATAGTTTAACATGCTCCTGATGGGATTTCCATGCATTCGGAACTGTAGGACTTCACCAATGACCTGGAATCCCAATTCATACTTACTTTACACGCTGAATAAAGCTCTAAATTGCTTACTTATACCTTCAGGTCTCTGGGGTAGAAGTCAGTGTCGTGGTTCAAAAGCATCTAATGCAATTTCAGGATGGAAAAACAAAAAAAAATTTTCTGGATGAGGAAATCTGTCTTATATTAACTTTAACTGCCATTTCTTAACAGATTTACTGATTTTATGGGACATACTTCAATTTTCTCTGTTCGTGAATTGTAAGCTGTTTCGGTGAAATTAAAGTAGTTTCAAGAGTGAGGCACTCTAGATCTATTAAAGAAACAGAAATCAAGAAATGAAAATCCACTCTGACACACACAGTACCTGTAACTTCTCTCAACATTACATAGACCTGGTTTACAAACATACAATCCAGCTACTATTGTGGTTTTTTCTATATGTATCTGAAGGGGATTCTTGCATGCCTTCTTAATGTTATGATATCAATAATGTTAAAGTTTGTTAACTCATGTTGATTCATCTGTGTTTTAATTTATTGTTTTGTTATTTGCTTGTTTTTGTTTAATTGTTGGGAAGGCCTCTGATAGATGATAGTGGTCTCTGTCTTCCCCCCTAACACACTCCTCTGTACTTTAACTTTGTACTGTATTTTCAAATGTGCAAATACAATAGGCCATGAGCCTGAGATAAACAATGGATGAATAAACAAACAAACGTTTTTTTGTTTGTTTGCTGCAGTGGCACGCCCTACCGCGGGAAGAGCAGGCGAAGTACTACGAGCTGGCCAGAAAGGAACGACAACTCCACATGCAGCTTTACCCCGGCTGGAGTGCCCGGGATAATTACGTACAGGTTCAACCCCCATGTTATCGCCTTTTCTGAAGTGCAGTCACTGACAAATATCGCAACAAAGGGGGCATGGATCCAGAGAAGCGCAACCCTCCTAATATTTCCTCGTGGCTGTTGATGGTCTCTAGCGCTGTCCTTAAGCCATGGAATAAACATACTGCACCACTTTGTCCACTTTCAAATTTAGGGTGGTCTTTCTTTCATGTGCAGCTTTACTTTCGTTCATCACAATTCACCTGTTCTTGATGTACAGTACCACCTTGCTAGAAATTTTAGAGTTTTAGCAAGTGGGACTTGGGAAGTTGCAAACAGGAGTGAAAAGGAAAGGGTGTGTTTGATGTCTTACTGTTTGGTTTTGCTTCTCACCCTGATCCAAGTGCCCTTTGACTTTTGTCTGAGTTGTAGTACTACAGACAACTGCAGGGGTCGAAATTGACACTACAGGACCTGTCCCAGATCAGTCAGATCTTACTGTGGAACAAATTATTTCTTAGGGAAACCCCATCATGAACTGTTATATGTCTCGTTGCGTGATGTTTAGGATTTACGAATCAAACTTAATCATCTTCCACTTCCCTTAACAATTTGTTGGAACCAATCACAGTATTATTTTTTATTTACCTTTCAGTAAATTGACATGCATTACAGGTATTTCGTTCGGCACAATTTGGCTTATCAAACAAGCAAGCTATGTTGATGATGATGATCAAACAAAATGTTACAACTCCAACAAAACAAGACAATTTTCTCTGAAATGTAACCAGCGGATGATGAGAATAAAATGCAGGTATTGAAGCAAAACAGCAACCAAAGAATAGAAGAGCACAGTAATTTTACCTCCATTATTATCATTCTGGGATTTGGTCCGTAGAAGAACAGTTTTAACCCCTGCGATTACAGATCCCACCAGTTGATTTAGACGGGTCTGAGCCGACACAAATCTCTGTCTCACAAAGACACAATATTCCACCGTTCACGACAACAAAACGCGAAGATTTGGCGTCTCGATTCGCATAGGTCGGTTGGCCAAGAACATCAAAGGAGAAAGAAACTACAAAGGAGTGTATATTCTTGCTTTGTCACATTGTAACAGGCCATATGTTAGGTACGTGGCCTACTATCATATGGCCTGCTATGGTGAAGAGTACATTTGAAAAGAGGCTCATAGTTTGTCGGTGACTGCACTTCAAAGTTGTAGCTGGGGGGCAGATTAGCGACTTGTAAGGCCCGTTTGCCTTTGATTTGAATGTTCAAAGAGTAATTGTCATCCCCATCTGTAGAATGCTTTTCATAAATTTTGATTGCTAGCCCCTTTTTCTATCAGATTCGTTCGGTTTTGTTTTTTCTGTTGCAAGTCGCAAATCTGTGCCCCCCATGTAGTTTTAAAAAAGGACCACGCCCTAGCAAGAGCAAGCACTATCAACCTCTTTCTCTATGTGAAAACTTTCATCAGTTCAACAAAGAATGGTACAGACAGTTCGCTTTGAAAAATATGGCTACTGTCATATTAATCGTTTTTGGCTGTAAAACTTGGTAGTTATTTTGCTGAAGAACTGAAAGCAAAAACAATTTTACAAGGATGCTCTTACGGACGGACTATCATTTGGCTACTTGCAACACTTCATTTTTTTGTCTGATGTCTATAATTTTGTGGTAAATGATGCACTGCTCTTGTTAGGATGGGTCCATGTAAGTGCATGATGCATACAAGTATTTACCAACTGAAGTAAACAGCTTTGCAGTAGTGTTATGATAGTAGAAACATCTATAGCATGCCATTCAGTTGGGTAAAGTAGATAATGCAAGGAGGATCAGTCAAGTTTTGTGTCCATATTCAGAAATCTTTATTGGCACAACAAAAGTACATGGACTTACACAGCATCTACAACTGTAAATGTTGCCTACAAAGGAACAAGAAACACATTCGAGCTGAAGTGTCCTTGAAGTTACAATACTTGTCGTCTTGTTCAAAGTTTTACTTCTTTATATTGCTGAGAATTGACTGATGTTCCAAGACATTTAGTGATTGCATCAGACACACTTGCATGAAGTACATGTAGTTGTGCATGGAAACCACAGTAGTGAAATCTAGAGATAGTGTTGTTGTTGTTGTCCACCCTTATATTTGCTGCATTTTGTACAACAGTTCCTACTTTTTGTTGTGCAGTTTCTGTCAGGTACTAGAGATTTGAATAATATTTTTGCAGTTTTTTCTATCATCGCTCATTTAGCTCCTTTACAAGTTCATGAATAATGAAGACAAACTCTGACACAAGTAATTCTTTCAAGTGAATGCTTTTTTTGTCAGAAGTGTAGTGAGTTTTTTTATAGCAAAATTCTACAATGGATACTTTATTCTTTTATGATTATTCTTTTTTATCAGTTGTCACAATCTTGAAAGGTAGTTCTCTTAGTGTCTTATTTATTCAAGTCTTCTTTTGCCACTTGGTTCTGTTGCAAGAAAAGAGATGAAGCTATTTGTGTCTTTGTCAGAGCATTAGAGACTAGGGTAGGCTTGCGTTTTGTCATATGTTTTCTCGAAAGGAAAGAAAGATAGCCTTGATGTAAAAATGTCAGTTTTAAATTGCCTGTATTACCCAGTCTGAGATTTTACCACACTCTTCAATGGAATAGTGGGGAGGAATCTCAGGTAGCCTCTCAGAATATTTTTTTAAGTGTAAAACAAAAAGTACGTAGAGACGAAAAAACAAAGTGGACAGACAAATTCTTCATTTATGCTGCCATGCTCTCCCTCCTTGCAGGGGAAGAAGAAGAAGAGGAAGCGCGACAAGCAGCAGGGAGACACGTCGGAGGTGTCCAATCCGAAGAAGTGCCGGGCGCGGTTCGGATTGGATCAGCAGCAGGCCTGGTGCAAGCCTTGTAGGTATGGAGCGGACGAGTGGCGTGAAAGCCCCATTTTGTTCTGTTTCTGTTTGCCGGTTTGGACTGGAGGTTTTAAGGCACAGTTCTTACGCCTACTGGTTCTGTGGTGTGTGACGAGCTATGCGCAGGTTAACAAGGATTGGTTAATCACTGCCATGGTAGCAGCATCACTCTCCTTCCGAATGCTGCTTTTCGATAATAAAACAAAAAGAAACAGCACGCCTGTCCAACAACAAAACAATCATTTTCTGTTGTTTGTTGAGAGTGCAAGAAAACTTAGACTTTCTAATCTGATCTAATTTGATACATCGAAACAACTTTAAAACTCTATTCTACTCTTTATTCAATGATTCTTTGTTAGTCCTTGAAATTTCACATTCAAAGTTGTTGCTGTTTCTTACTTGACGATCTCTTTGCAGGCCTGGCTTCTGTTGTAACTTCTTTGATTAAATCTGTAAATTTGGTCCTCTTGGCAATGCATCTGCTCACTCAAATGTGTTACAGAAAAAAAATAGAAAGGAAAAGAAAAACCTTTGCCTTGATACAGTTACCGTGGCATGTCATATTACCGAGGTACTAAGTCTTGTGTGCCATAGCCTTCGTGCAGTTTTCCCAAAGATGCCAAAGCCAATACGTTTGTTTTCCCTCAGAAATCAACCAATTTTTTCTAACCACTTTAAGGAAGAATAGCTTTTACCGGAGAGTCATACTTCGAAATGAAAAATTCTGTACCCTGATTATTTTGCCATCTCTTGGCCTCGAAATGTCTTTCTGTACTCTCAAATATTCTTCCTTAGGACCTTGACTTTAAAGTTATGTTAGCTTTCATGCCACTCATCCACCTTTGAATATAATTGTACTAGCTGTGGTGATAGATGTTTTTGGGGATAGATGTTTTTATTTTTTCCTGTTTTAAATGTTTTTGATGACTTTGCTTTTAGACAGGCCGCAACTGTTAAGAGGGAAGCAGTCTCGTGCTTGTGGGAGTCTCGGTGTTTCTTGTTTTTTCTTTTTTCCTTTTCATGAATTCAATAATGTCCTGCATTTGCTTGTGATGTGGACTGTCTTTGAACTTTTATATTGTAAGCAATTTGTCCAGAAGCAAAACAAAACATGCAGGGATCATGACTACAAATTGTATTACAAGTACTACAGTACACTAGTGCAAAAAGTGCTACAAGATAATATGCAAGAGTTGTCTGCAGCTAAATTTCACTCAAAAATTCTGGCAGCTTTTCATAGTTTGGACAACAGTGTGTAAAGAAATAAAACCTATGTGACTTGAAACTGAAAGCTGTACCAGTGACGACAAGAGCATCTAGGTTTAGTGAACAAGCTGTGAAGCATCTAACGGTACTTTTTGTGTCCTTTTTTGTGAAAATCCTAAACAAAATATGTTTGACTTCTTTCTGTGTTTTAGTCCTGGCATTGCATCTTTGGGATCTCTGTACATAACAGATTTGCATTCAATGTCGTAGGATAACGCTTGAGTGGCTTGTTGTTTGGTGTTGCAATTCTGCCTAACAGTTTGCAGTGTTGGCTTTATGTTGTGCGTGTATTATTTGTCCGGTTTATGTTTGAAGGGGCTTTTATGTTTTTTCTTTTCATTTTTATGTTCCAAAACTTTCCCTATTTTCTCATGTATGCAGGGCCATTTCTGTATCTAGGTGCTCACATCAACAAAAGGTTTCTCTGTTGTACTGGAAGAACTAGTTTTTGGAACAACTCCACAAGTCTAAAATTACCTGCACCAGAGTGTGAGGCAAACTGTAAACTACATGTATTTCTTTATTTCGTACTTCACAGATGGTAACAAACAGTACAGGAATCAAATTCTCAGTTAGGCATCAGAATTATGTGCACAGATACAATTTTTCCTGCACTAACCTGTATATACATTCAGCGTTTCGAGCCCTGCCTCTAAGACAGAAGAAAAACAAGCACCTTAAAGATCCCGGCCCTGTAACATGAGTCCTGTATTCTGACATCAAAGACACTTCCTGGAACCTCAGGGCGTTTTGTGCATGGCAAGATCTACAATTATCTCAGAAGCCTTCAGAAGGAAGAAAAACCATTAAATTTTGATTTATCCAGGTTACAAGAATCGAAGAACAATTAAGATATGGTTTTAACCATCTGGTTGTTTTTGATGAAGCAAATGAGACTACAGTGTGGAAATTGTTTTAACCACCAACTTTGAAAACTGTGTCACTCAGAAGCATTCACAAGGAAGAAAAACCATTAAATTTTGGTTCATCCAGGTTACAAGAATCTACGAACAAACCAGCTATGGTTTTAACCATCTGGTGTTTTGATGAAGCTAATGAGCCTACAGTGTTGAAATTGTTTAAACTTTCAAAAAACTGTGTCAAGATGCTGAAGCCATTTTTTTTATTTGTTGCTCATATTTGTCCTAAATGAACAACAAAATTTTGGCCTTCAGTTTTTTCATCAAGTGTTAGATTTTCACTAACTTCAACCACCTGTAGACCATGTCAGGTTTTAAACAAATCGCCTGCGGAGGAGCTATCCCCGGTGAGATGTCTTTGAGGGATCTCGGAAGTGTCAGATGTTCCCTTAAATTTGAGGGTCCTTCGTTAATTTTCCAGGAGAAAGAAGAAGTGCATTCGCTATATTGGTGATGACGGAGACTCCGACGACGCCTCAACGCCTGGAACCGCCTCGTCCCCGCTCCCGATACCTCAGCAGTCCCCCATCGCCCTCACCACCTCCCCCTTCCCCGCGATCAGCCACACCGCCGCCGACCTGTCCAGCACCATGGCCGGCCCCATCAACCTTAGCCAATCATCCAACGCCGCTACATCCTCAGCTACGTTATCCACGTACGGCTCTGAACTGTCCAAAACAGCGCCGTCCTCGAACAATACGATATCAGTATCAACGCCTTCCGCTGCGTCGGTATCAACCACGTTACCACACTCTACAGGGTCGAGTAGTTCTTCACAGTCAATATCAAGTCAACCAAACAAGTCAACGCCCAACACGTGATCCCAACTTGACCTTGGGAAGCTGTATCATACTTTTGGAGGAAGGGGGGGTGCGTTTGGAAAAGATATTTTAGGTGCCAAAATTCACCTTTAAGGCCATTATTGTATGATGATGTTTGTAGTGTAGATTTTGTGAGCGTGCCTCACTGAGAGAGATCTGTATAGTGCCGTTTTTTTGATGGCGTATGATGTAGTCCTGTGCAACAAGGCTTGTATAGTGTACATAGGTTGTGTAAATGTATGAACATTGTTCCAAGTTGTAGTGCAAAATACCAATTTGATACTGGGTCCTAGTGCATACTATTTTACAAGCGGAATGAATATTGGAACCGTTGTCAGTGTATAACAGGAGGCTAATATTTTTGGCTGTGAACAGATTCAGATAAAAGCCCTTTTCCTCAGCACAGTTGAAATTATAAAAAATTTCCCCCATTTATGGTACAGCCTGATGAAAATCACTCCTCATACCACTAGCATCAGACTGTACCATTATAAAATAAAGGGATCAAAATGTGCCGCTGGAAAAGGGTCTTTATGTGCTGCCTTTAGATTATGTTAGCGGTATTTTTTATGTTTCACCAAAAAAGGAACTCTTGCAGGACAAGATGCTGGGCGTAGTTCAGTTTGCTTACATTTCATGGTAGAGTAACACAAGAGGCTATTAATTTGAGAAATGTAGGATGTGAAGTACTGCACACAAAACTTTCATTTTCTGAGGAAAATGGACTTCTTTCCCTGTCTAATTTAGCTGACATTGTTGTACATTGATCTACTCTCAAATTACAGACCCTAGAGTTGACTCACTGTAACATACGTCTTTTATTCATTGTTTGAGTGAAACAACTTTGAGGTTATTTGGGAAAACTTGAACAATGGCAGCCATTTTGGATTCAGGAAAGACCCAGGGAAGTGATGCATGATGGGACATTGCTCAGATTCCTCAGATTGGCTTCCATCTTACCTTATTTGGTCATGGGTAGTGACGAATTAGAATTTCTAAATGCTAGAAGTATTAGATGCTGCCCAATAGCTGAAGATTTGAATTTCATATTTTTTGTTGCTTCAAAGCTGGTTTTAAGTCACAATACATATATTTTACTTTGAAAAGGAGGCAGCACATAGAAATAGCTTTAATCTGAATTGTCACAGCCACAATAGCATTGGTTTCTCCAGTACCATATTGTATATTCTTTTAGTATTTATTTGTACAATTTCAATGTTGCAAATATTTGTCTTCTTATCCTTTGAGAGATGTGTATGATATTATATTATGTGTGTTGTAAAGCCATTTTCTCTCTTAAGTTGAGAAAAAGTGCCGCAATGCTATGTCAGTGTCAACTCCTGTGTGTAGGTCTTTTATCGAAACTCTTGGTGTATGTTTTATTAATGACTGTTATGTGCTGTATGCAAATGTATGCAAATGCAAGTCTCTTTGTTTTGTCAGAGTGTGCAAATATTTTTTTCCGTTCCATTTTTGCAGGCAACTTAACATGACTTTTAGAATGTTAAATTTGACATGACATTTCAAATGACAAAGTTAAAGAAGTTTAAGCAAGCACTGTGGTAGCTCCAATATACTGGTTAAAATTCACACTAATGCTTGCCACTTCTTACTGTAAATGAAGAAGTTGGCACTACTTAAAGAAAATTCACCAGTTTGTTGTGCTAGTGCTTGTTCTCCCCTTATGAAACAACAAGGATTTAGAATAGCATTTCCTTTTGTTTCCAAGTTGTGTACTAGCGAACTTCCAGATATTATTTTTACACGTACATAATACCTGATTTTTTTTTTTCAAAAGTCATGAGCGGTTGCCTGCAAGCGCTTGGTGGGAAAGTAGAACCTACCAAAGTTGTAAGGAGTTGCCTAAAGTTTGCCTCCCGCGTTATTCTTAGCAACTCTTGTATCTCTGCGGGGATGCTTTAGGGTATAGTATGTGTCTGGATGTACGGATTGGCCAGTATTCTCTGTTTTTTAGAAGCTGCTGCTGACCAACTCAACAAACCTGTTATGTAGTCTGCCTGAGTTCCCCCAACAATCATGACAAAAATTTTGACAATTATCCATCGTAGTTTCATTTTATGTGTTTGTATAGAACAGCAATTTTTTTATTTGCTAACTTCTCGAACAGTGGCTATTTTGACCATGGCAGATTTTTCATCTCGCAACCCTATTTGGAGTATTTCTTTCCATATGTGTGAGCAATACCTGGGAAATGCTCTTCAGATGTTTAACTCATTCTAGTAGGAATGTTTGTATGGAGATTACATGGAAAACGTGCTAGGCTTTTTTGTCTTTTAACGTTGAAGATGGAAACAGGGTTCTCAGGCTTTAGGCATCATTTTCAATGGCAACTCCACTGGCAATTGCAGTATTGTAGCAGGTTTCTTATCACCTATTCAATGTTTTTCTGTCTTTCTTTCAGTTGTTTTGGCTTGGGAAAAGCATTTACTTACGATTACACCAGCAATATTGAAAGAAATCTCTTGAAAATGCTTTTTTTTTTTACAGGGAGTTGGACCTTTTCTCTCTTTTCGGTACATAGTATTGATGTATTTCGATACTATTTCAATTTATGGATTTAAGATCTTTTATCATCCAAAATTAAAGATTTATATGAGAAGAACATTGTAGTCGGTTATGATGAAAACCTGTTACGATTTTTGCAGTTACCACTATTAAGGGTAGCTTCTGAGTGCTGTAGAGGTACTACATGAGCAATATAGCAGCCAGACTACTAGTTTTGTTGTATGAATGCCGTATGTATTTCTGTAATAAAACCCACGCTGGTTGTGAACGTAAACTGCCTTTTTTGTCGATTTGAGGTTGGTCAGTATTACACCCTTTAGAAATGCTACTATAATTATATATAAAGTACTGTATAAGGATAGCCTGGGTACTATCCTGGTTAGTTAATAGTCGCTCCCTCAGTCGCTATGATAGTATATGGAAAAATGACATATAGAATGACATCATCAAATTTGATCTACTAAGGGACCAAGAATTATACTTGCTCTACATGTAGCTGAGGTCATGTCCAATTTCACATTAGAAAAATATGAAATCTTGCTGTGACTTTTAAGCTAACGTTTACAGCTTCGTTTGATAGGGGGTCACAGAAATTATCATTATTGAGTTTTTAAACCTTTTTTTCTCCGAGGAAAATTGTACTCACAAACAGGCTGCCAGATGGACCAAACCCACACCACTTGTTCTCGACACGAAAAGCCATCATCCACAAAAAGACAAAACCATAACATGTCTGCTGCATTACCAAGGTCAGACACCAGGGGGCCCACATATTTAACCTTTGTCTTCCCAAAACCTACCCACATACCAAACATCACAATCCATAAAGGCTTTCTTAGTTATGCTGACCACAAATATGCAGAAACACAGACACACAACAACCAAAAACAATTCTTGTACCTCCATTTTTTCAGGAAGACAACAAAAAGCAATAAAATCTCATATATGTCTTCTACATATTCCTGTCCCAACTGTTGCAGGATGCCTTTCAGTCTGCGAACGTGTTACTGATTGAACTGGAGAAGCAAATCTGAAATGTGCCAACAAATTCCGGCTCAAATTCCTTGTTACATGGCATGTCTGGATTTGAGCCCAGAAAAGATCCAAACGGTCCAAATACTAGTCCAGCAATTTGCCAATATTTTTGTAAAAAGGGTATTATATTGCTGAACATACTATATAAATAACATGGGACAAGGAAGGTGAGGGTGACAGTATTTGAAGGCATCCAATGCAGTTTTTAGGCCTTGGAGACCCGATTTTTCAAAGCCAATATTCTAGCCATTTACCAACATACTGAGTTGAAACAACACTATCCCAATGTATATTGACCATCATGAAGCAAAAAATTCTGACGGAAAATGGTTACTGGAAAGCCTGTCCCTGTGCTGATTTTTAGGTTACCGCCCAGAAAATAAAGGACTCATCTTGGGGCTTGTTTCTGCAGCTTTAAATGGACAAAGTATGAAGTGCTGATTTAAATATGCTCATGTGAAGCAGTATAAATATAATGTGAATATCACAAATATTGCGTTATTCAGAAATCAGAATATTCCAGTTTTGCTCTGAAATCGCATTGGATGGCTTTAATAGTAGCCTGGGTACCATCCTATTTGTATGCCGGGGCTCCCATACCCCTATCCCCTAAGAAATATATTTCTAAGGGGGGAGTATAGGAGCCCCGGCGTACAAATAGGATGGTACCCAGGCTATTTAATAGAGGCATCTAATGGCATTTCAGGGCGGAAAATAAAAGCATTCTAGACGGGGAAATCTGCCTGCGATGATATTGCCATTTCTTAGTCCATTTTCGTAATTATTAATTTTCATTTTTGAAGTGCTTGAATTGAGCCCCCAAAACAAGCCGCGTAAGAAGTACCAATATCTGTGTGTGCGGGTGTGTGTGTGTGTGAGGACCACTCCAGCCTATAGAAATAACCTCCATGACGGGACGTCGACAAAACAAGTACCTAGTAACTTTTCCGTGACATCGCATTTTTGCCACACAGACTTCAGTACTAGTACGCTATTGGAAAGTATTGATTTTGACATTGTATTGTGTGCCTATTATTACTTCACCCGAAAAACTGAGAAGGGCTGTCAACATGTAGTAAGAGTAAGAGTACGTAAGAGAAGGCATTATGAAATGTTTGGCTTCTGATACCAGTTCGAGCGATAGAGCTAAAGTTTTGTAACGCCCAAGCGGATGATACCGTGAAAGAAAAGTTTCATGCCCTGCTAGCTATGCTACATCTGCTTGAATTTACGATTACCAGTTTTCATTTTCGATGATTTCAGTTGCCCGGTGTATGTTGCTGTACATATGTTAAATCGTACCTTAATACATATACTGTCAATTCTTCCAAGAAAGGCGCACTATCAGTATGAAAGGAGGTCGGATAAAAGTGACAAAACCTAATGAGACGGAAGAAAAAGCAGTCTGTTACTACCGCCTACCGACCGCAACGAGTAGTGCAGAATATCGGCAAGTGTTAGAAAATATTTTTCTTCTGCGCAATGGAGAAATTGTAGAAATTATTGTAGAAACTATTTCCTTTGACAAAAAAATCTCATCATTTAGCCACTTTCTTCTATTTTCCTACTTTTTCCTGCCCTCAAAGGGGCCTGCTGTGGCTATAGACTCCTACATGTATTTACCCCACGCTATTGACAAAACTTTAGGTTTTTGTAGATCATGTAATCTTTATACTCCCTATTCGTTACAAAATATCAGTTTCCTTCCAAATCCAAAAAGCAACCAACATCGATCTTTCTCCACGCGTGGTTTAGTACCTGTGGTTGCGTACCAAAATTGTTCAGTCACTTTACAATATCTTTACAAGCATATACACGATAATTTCTAGGATTGTTGGACGTTTTACGTTATAAAACCCTGCAACGGCTGCAAGTTCCAGGTAGGTCCAGATAATTTTCAAGCTGATTCTTTTTTTTCTGGCTGCAAAGACAGTATCAAATTGACCAGGCAGTATCCATTTACCAAGGCCAAAGTTACCGGTACCATCATTTGCTAGCCTCCATCAAGGAGGTAAAATTAAAGTTGATTCCTCCTTGCCCCCACAAGGCATACCTATGGGAATACAGATCGCAGCATTTGGGGAAAAAGGAGAGTAAAAATATTGGCCAGGCGAGTCAGTCTGCGGAAGGTTGATTTTTTTTCCATTCAAAAAAGAGCCCAATAAAAACGCCTAAAACACGCCAAAAATAGGCCGATAAAGCCTAAACCTATTCTTGGAGAGTAGGCAAAAGCCCAGTATACGTAGTCATATCAAATATAACAATTTAATATGTATTTGCAATGAGGTAAAAAAAAAAGCTCCTTGGTCTATGTGTTCAATCCTTAATTGGGTCACTGACACTGTGACCTTTTACCTGTACTCATCGGACAATATTTATAGATGATTATCTTTATGTATCTTTCAGAAAACAAGCCCAGTTCACTTGTTTAGTTGCAGTGATTGCGGACTGTGTATAGTGAGCATTCTATAAACAGTATAATAAATGGGTGCAAATCTACAGACAGAATCTGCCTATTCAGGATGAGTTGTGGACATAGAAGGTATGCATGCGGAAAACGACCCAAATGTCACCAAAAACAACATCAAACAGTGGCCTGAGATGTTTTGTATTTTCACGGGGCGTGAAGACACAGAGCTTGCAAACCAGATCAGCGGAAACAGGCTTGGCGGCATAGTGCTTTTGGCCTTGGGCACCCGGAAACAGATCTTCCTTTGATCTTTGCCGACTCGCGCTTTGATGTGCCGACGTGGGCGTACCGATCGATTCGGACCGCCCCAGCCTCACATTATGCAAATTTGTAGCTGTGATTGACGTGCTATGCAAACTAGATAGTAATATTAGCGGTTGCTAATATAGACAGGTTTGCGTTGTAGTCGTTGTAGTGTAAGTTACAATATGTTTTTTGTGTGTGTTTTACCTTTTACAGAGTTCCTTCTCATCCTTTTCTAATCCCCACTTCACTTACCTTGTAAATAATTTCCTCATCAATATAACAAAAGAACAATAGTTACACCCAAAACAAAATTTCAATTCTTTATGACTTCTCTATGCCCCATGACCTTCAACCTTTTGAGGGTCATACAGGCGTCAACAGCGCCCTCCCCACGCCTTGCCCGTCCGTTTTCGTGGGCAAATTTCTGCTTCCTTAGAGGTTTTGAAACCTAAAAAATCACACCAGGGGAGAAATAAACCACATACGTTATTTTCATGGTCCGATTCTGAGTCCACTAAAATCAAGGAGGGTTTGTGCAGTTACGTCTAGACGTGTCTGACAGGCATGACATTGGGCTTAACCTCAGGTCGCTACGTTAGCGGTGTGATTGATAATAGTTCACCTCTGTCTAATCTGAGGTCAATTAAATTAAAAGACAAGCGGCTTTTCACTGTGTGAACCGTGGGTATTGTACATACAATATATTTTATAGCGGGGTAGCTTGTGTGTGCTGCGACCACTGCGGCCAACCCTTGCTCCCAAGCTACTTCTAACCCATAGTGGGGAGGCGTTCGGCGGGAGTTCGAGCCCCAGTGTTGACAAATGAATTCGTAAAATTAAGGCTAAGTAAACTCCTAGCCTGACTAAATCTGCGCTCCTAGCGGCCGGCCCGGTATTACACCAGTCAATACCGGGCCGGCCGCTAGGGGCGCAGATTTAGTCAGGTTAAACTAAGTAAACTCCTCACTATCTCCAATTACCAATAGAAATTGCTCCTGGACGTCGACGCCGCTCCCTGATAAGGAATAGTTTGCCCGGACAGAGCTACTGTTAATAAGTTATACATACATACATACATACATACCTTACTATTAATCATATATATTCCGGTCATGTACAAAGAGGAATTGACATGGTACCTTTAAATTTCAGGTCGTCTTCATGCAATGCTTCTCAATAAGTTTTCACAAACATAATTTGCAAGGCGTTATACTGTACGGATTTCCCTTCAGATGTACAAAGTAAACTGGAATAGCATGTAAAATGTGCCCTATCCGTCATAGTAGATCCAGGCCAGATGTTTGTCCTTGAGCGCGATGATCGCAGTTCTGCTGTTCAAGGCCGTGTGAAAAGGCACGTTGTTGGGGATGATACAATAACGCTAGCAGGGGAGTATTGTTCCTGTAGAAAGGGTGGGATTTCCCGGCAATAAGACTATAGTTTTTATACTGGTTGTAGGCTCATGATCACGAGACCATGTCTAGAGTATGCGGACATCGTTTGGGCAGGCAGCATTAGACAAAACCAAAGGTCCTTGGATTCTGTCCAGTACCAAACCGCCTGGCTAATTGGGCCAAAAAATCTTCTTCCATAGAGCCACTTTGCTTCGGAACACGCTACCTCCTAATGCCGCACAGCTCCCACTATTACCTGCTTCAAAACAAAACTCCAGACCTCATTTGGAGATCCATACATTGTGGATTCTGACTCTGCCCTCCCGATGTAAATACTACTCTTTTTAGTACACCTTAGCTTAAGTCGTTATGCATTTATGTATAGTAAATCCTATAGATGTAATGAGTTCATTATTTTTATTGTAATGTCCTGTACTCATCTTATGTAGCTTGTATGTCCTTGTCACCCGGGGCTAGCCCTTTAAAATACATGTAGTTGGACAGCCCTGGCTGTTCTTTGTACAGCTGAACCAATTAATGTAGGCTTTAATAGAGAACACTTTAATAGCTCGGCGTACCGGCAAAATTTGCAGGAAATAACGTTTCACTTTAGTTGAGTGTGCCGCTCAACCCCATAGATTCGTCGAGTCTTCGATATTTTTTTTTTCATGAATGACAAAGAGGCAAGTGACTATATGTCAATTCTTATTGTCATCCACGTATGGCATACACGGACATGAAAGCATATCCTTGGTGATTATGACAAAGCCAATACCGGAAACGCACATAACGAACTGTCCCCATTTTTCGTAAGAGTCTATTAGACGTAGATTCGTTATTGAAGTTGACGGCTGCAAATTAGAGGTAGGAGATCGGGTCGCGCAGTTGGCTGACCTGAAGGCAAGGCTAGCTTCCGTGGAGTTGACACACCGAGCCTCGGGTCATCCCACAAGTGTATAGTATGTCGTGGAAAAATGTTCGGTGGCAAGGCAGTATCCATTGGCCAGACGAGTGTCCATGGTTGCCACTGTATGATCTGATTGGAGATTGCGCATCCAGGCTACAAGATCTGATGAAAACCACAATGGGTCCGGGACAGATGAAACGATACGTATCTCTCATCGGGTAGCTTCCTTATGTTATGGTCATGTTTAGAAACGGCTTCCGGTCGATCGGTTTTCGGGAACGAAAAGTATGATATAGCAAACGATAAGACGCGATCAAGAAACAGGCCAGAGTTTTGCATCAGAAGTCAACTTCATTTCTCTAGTATCTGTTACATATAATTAAAATGTTAAAAGATAATTTCATACGAGCATGGCTTGTAGTGTTAATGATGATTTAAGACCAAAATTTTAGTGACATTTGGACAGCTTTAGGCACCAAAGCTTGCCACGAACGGATCGCGACCCCACATACCGTAAGATGATGTTTAAATTACAAATATACTCGACTGTCTCATTTTCTCCAGCAATACAGTTTGTGTCTGTGTAAGGAACACCCCCCCCCCCGATTGTACGCTATCTGGACATTGTGACTGACATGTTTTCGCAAAGTTGTGTTCCACATCCCTTCTGTAATTACACTTCAAGGACACAGCAGGCTGCTTCTGAAGTTGACCTTGCAACCACTGTACCTCGCTTTGATAGAAGCCGGGTGTTAACGTTACTGTTAAGCTGTAAATGACAGCCGGCAGCCGTTCGCACCAAAAGGAGAGAAGTTTGTAATCTGTAATTACTCAAAGCCAAGGTTTGGTAGTCACTAGTTCGGTAGCGTTGAACCGGATATCTATTACTGTATATTGTGGGTCATGTTCTTCTGGCTATACAATTACGCACTGCCAATGGCAATGCCGTCTCCTTGACCACTTTGTGACCCTGTGTACGTTGTTTCCCTTTTCTTGAGACATTCATGCTGCCAATGTATATATGGCACAGTGGTTTCTAGCACGGAACGTTGCAAGGGTGTAGTCTTGATACTGCGTATTGTAGAATTTTTAACGCGTTATTTTGCCGGTGTCACAGCGATTTCGCCAGCCAACCCCCTCCAGCGATCAGACTTGATTAGTCAGAGGGCCTGGCTACCCAGCCACCAAACTGTTGTCGTAATTAAATTGCTACGTTTTAGGCAGTTTTTCACAGATGTCTTCTCAGGCGACAGTCTCTTTTTAGGGGTTGAAATCCAACCGGCGGCCATAATTTCTTCCAAGTCATCAATCAAGCCCAGTGTTGCGGTACATTTTCTTGAAACAGTAACACCTAGGCCTGGTTTACACACAAATGCGGATGCCAGTCAGCCGTATTTGTCCAGTCACAAGTATGCAAATGAATTTCAGATATATGCACAACAGGTAATCGCACACAATTTATATTACACTACAAATGTAATAGTTTAAGCTTATTTCGGCCAATATTACTCCTACAATATAACTGTATTTTCTACTACACCCTTAATATTCACCATCCCCCTGGCCTTTCTTGGCTACTAGTATTTTGGCTCACCCGTAGTGAACATTCTTCGTCACTCCAGCCTTTCTCTGATATTCTGACTTCCTCTGAACATTCTCAATTCCTATGAGGGCCAGCAATTAGAAGAATGTGTGAGTCAGAGATGCGTAGAATGGCCATAGTGACAGAGGATGAGCCGCCGGCATGCTGCGTAGAATGGCTACAGAGCGACAGAGGAGGTTAAAGAGTGTCCCCCAGAGGTGGTTAGAATGGACAGAGTGACAGGGGATCTTAAGAGTCACATTGTTAAAACTTCTCGTACTTGTAATCCTAGCACTGAGTTTGTTTGAGCTGACCTGTAACACACGCTCATACATCATGGTACGTGGCTGCTCTCACCAGAAACATTTTGTAAATAGGTTACCTGATATCCCGTTATATCTTATTCCTGATATGACTTTTAGAATTGTATTTTATCATGTATTATGAATTTTATACTTGGATTTTAAAGGCGGATCTGTAAGCAATGACGCAATTCAGGTGTTGATTTTATATTGTACTTGCTATGTCATTGGTAATAAAATCTGAATCTGAATCTAAGAGTGAACCAGAGGTGTTGGTCAGAGTGACAGAGAATGTTAAGAGTGAACCAGAGGTGCGTAGAATGACCACTAGACTCAAGTGAAAACGAGTATTGTCTGTCCAGTATTTGTTTCTATGTGCGGGACACAACACCAGCAACAGCTGCCTCTGCTCCGCGTGTATTGCATTGTTCAATAAAATAAAAAAATAAATAAATAGATAAAGTGACCTAGAATGTTAAGAGTGTGATTTAAGATTTAATACAAATATTTCACTGAGGAGGACATGAGCAGTTCAGCTAGAGTACAAGGTCACCCAGCATCCAAGGACACTCAGCTGTATCTGTATCGGTATAGCTAGTATAACCGCCCTTCGGCGTAACACACCAGCTTTGCAGGCCTAGGCAGCTAGCTATATCACACCGAACGGCTTGTTACACTCAATCTTTGCACATTTGATTGCAGGAGTTGTTTAAAGTTTTTTAGTGATGATGCCCCAACTGTGCTTGGTGGCAACGAGTTCCAGTCTACGATAGTTCTGGGGAAATACGAGTTTTTGAATACCTCAATTCTTGGTTGATAACTCTGATATTTGCCTTTGAAGGCATGACTGTCATGACTGTTTCTTGTTCTTTTCTGGGCTGGTATCAGATACTTAGTGGTTGGTACGTCCACCAGTTTATTAGTCATTTTGTACATCATGCACAGTCTGGACATTCTACGTCTGTCTTCCAGCGACCCCCATTGTAGGTTTCTTTTCATTTCCGTTACACTAGCACCCCTTTGATAGTTGTTCGTGCAGAATCTTGCAGCTTGGTTCTGTACCCTTTCCAGTTTATCTTTGTCTCTCTCTGTATATGGATCCCATACTGTCGCGGCATTTTCTAGGTTCGGTCGTACAAGCGACGTGTATGCAAGTTTTACCCTTGTTGGACATGACCACAGATTGCGCCTAATCACTCCCAATGTTTGTTTGGCCTTCGCAGTGATGTTGTTAACATGCGTGCCCCACTTAAGGCTACTTGTCAATGTAACACCGAGATACGAATGGGTTTTTGTTGTTGCCAAAGCTTTACCACAGAACAGACACTATAGGAATTTAGGGGTTAATTGGTGGAACACAAAGGTTGCACGTCTTCTTTGGTTCACCTAAGGTAGGACGGTGAAGTATCACTAGTCGGGGGGGCTTTCCAAGCTACGTGACACAGATTTAGAGACAATACCAATTTCGTGTGGTTTATGCTGACCTCAGACACATGAACTTCAGATCCCTTCCTTTTAATGATGATGATGAAAGACCTTTATTGTACATTCATGCCACGACGGGCTAGGTACAGGTCAAGACTTAACAGACATATAACAAACGTATATAGAAAGGAGACAAAAGATACACTACTTGACTTAGACATACATTAGGAACATACAAGGGTATTATACTAAGCTATTAAATACAAAGTGTTCTAGTTTAATACTGAGATAATACAGGGTGGTCAACGTCTTCTCGCTTTTTTGTACAATGGAAAATGTGGGAACAGGTCATATTTGTGATACAGGGTTTGTGACATGGAGGTAGAAAAGAGACCTCTATGGTCTAGACGCATCAAAAATATAAATTTATCGTTACGGTTTCCATTTAGGTGTTCGAAGTATGGAAACTTCTCTTTGTTGTTGACTGATAGGTACTCTCCTTCTTCTTTCGTAACTTGTTGCTAGAAGATGTATCTCTGTTAGAGTGTTATGGTCAATTTGTGATTCCAGTAATAAATGTTTGGGTGTAAATATCTTTCAATCGTTGGCAGTAGTGATGGAGTTAATTATTGGTGATATGTTTGTGCCCAGAGATATATCAGGACGCTATGCGTAAGACGTATTCCTGCAAAGTTTTACATATACCGGACGCCCAGCATTTGCCACTCACAAGTCTCTAGTTGTTGACATGAGAAGGCGTCTGCTTCCAGACTGTCAGCCTGTGAGCAGTGAGATGACCCTAAGGTCACCCTTGTCAGACAGTTGACAAATCACCGGAGGCGCAGTTAACTGAAGTTCTCAGTTCTCACACACAGCTGACACTGGTAACAGGAAACGGCTGGGGGAGAAATAGACTTGCACATCGTGTTGCAATCCATTCCTGAGACAGTGAGAGCACGGGCGGACAGAAAATCTTTTCTGTGAGAATTTATGCTAGCCTGTTCAGCCTGATGCAGTTTTCGTTTCACTTGTAACGTCCATGTGTGTCACGGAGCGTTGTAGTGTAATATAGAATAGGATAATGTTGTAAATACATTGTGTGCGATTACCTGTTGTGCGTATATCTGAAACTCATTTGCATTCTCGTGACTGGGCAAATACGGCACTGACCAGGCTAGGCCATTTCTCGCGCTGCCGTCACCATGCACAGACGTGAAATCCTTCGTCTCCCTCTCGATGGCGGAATAATTCCAGGTTATGCACAAGCACCAAAGCTGCCCAGCTACTGATTCAAGGCCTTGGTCAAGGACGAGATGACGGGAAAGGAAACAGAGGAAATGCTCCTAGTCGTGGATCTGTCTGTGGGAAAGTATGCTCTTACTAAATTGCGGGGCCACGAAGATCATACAGCGAGGGGAAATCCAAGGATCTAGGACACTATGATATTCCACTATCCTTGGGACATGGAAGCCCGACCTGACGCTGCACAACTTAAAGGCAGACAAGGAGCTGGCAGAAGGTATGTGGGTAAGTTAGAAAGTTGCTACAAATGAGTTGATCAGTCTCTTTCAGCGATTGTTATCTTCATATCGTTTTGATGTAACGTGTTTTCGTTCCATCAGTTTCTAGCGATCATCTTTAAAAACAGACCTTTGGATTAAGACAAGAAACGGTGCCATTCTGCGAACAAACGTTGAATGCCCTATGCGTAATATTGGCCCCTATCTTGTAAACAGAATCATAATCGTTGGTCACAGCTGACCTGTTGTTTCCCGTCGTTCCGAAAAGCATAGTTCTTCAGAAATGTTAAAACTTACATCCCATGTTCGTACGCTAAAACTTTTTCCTTTTTCTTCCAAAGCACCACATTTCCATCTGAAAGTTCTGAAATCATCTATATTTTATACATCAAATTATTCATTATTATCATCAGTGTATCAGTCAGTGTACATGTACATGTGTATATGTCCGTTTTAGTACGAGGGTCGTTTTGTTTGAAGCCGTTTTGTTCTGAATAACGTTCGCCTGAAATCTGAATCTCTCCCTGGTTGACTAGTATTCTCCAGGATCTCTTTGATTTTGTCACTTGGATGTATTAACATGCTTTTTCGATGTCTCGTCATCCCACATTATTCGGTCTTGTGGCCTGGTTTTATTTGTATGGTGCAGTGCAAATTATTTCGTTGTCTCCGTTTTGATGCATAAATTGTCATTCTGGTTCTCTATGGTCGAACATTCCCTCTCTTTTTTAGACTCTCAATTCTTGTATTTTCTTGCAAAATAATGTGCTTGTTGTAATTTATCTTACGAATACGAGTTTCCAATAAACTTTGCAATTTATAAGTATCCATTGAGTCTGTCCAGCTCAACTGAGAACGGAGATAGGGTCATCATAGGTGTTACCCGTGCCCACGTTAGCAATGATAGAGAACTGTGTGTACATGTGTTGTGTTTTTTATAAAATTAAAATTGTACTGTCAAATTATTCTCCCTTTTTGGGTAAATTTTACTTGTTAGTCTTGTGGAGACTGTGAAGCTGTGTCGCCAGTGAGTCCCACGTATATAGTGTTACACGTTACAGCAGCTGCCACCTGCATCTGCACGGTTGAGTGACAGCTAGGTTCAAACACTGACACATAGGGCCAGTCTTTCTGACCTATGGAGTTAATAGCTTGACTTAAAGAATGCGTGACAAATTGGAGATGACCTAACATGTCAGACGGGTAATTAATCTTCAGTTGTTTTAGCCTATTTTGGGCGGGCTGATTCAAGTCAAGTATGAAATGTTCATAATTGCACAATGATTGCATCAGGTACATTATATGTCAAATAGCATGAATTAGACATGCGATGTAATCTTAGCCAATGCTTCGTCATTCATAATCATCTGAGAGACTTTCATTAATGTCAAAATACAATTTTTTTGACGTTCACGACAAACACCCTCAAATAAATAAACAAACAAACAATAAACCCTCGTATTTCTTCTGCAGGCTGTGATCTTCCCCACCAACCTCTGCATGCTTGGAGAGCACAGATCGTTCACGTCAAGCCGCCGCCGGACACACCCTCATCCGGTCCCGGTAGAGCTGTGGGCAGGGGCCAGGAAGTGAACCTGCGCAGTGTGCCTGGTTTGTACACCGTTATTTTATTGAAACCGATAATTTTTCTGTAATTTTCTTTATAGAAAATGATTATTTTTCTATCATTTCATATAAAACGGTTATTTTTCTGTTATTAGTTTATATAGAAAACGATTATTTTTCTGTTATTATTTTAGACAAAACGACCCCTGAAACGATCCCTGACTTTTTCTCTGAAGACTACGATGAAAGATTGTTAGAGACATCAGCTAACAGCTAACAGCTGATTTTCTCAACACTCTATTTTCCTGTTGTACCTATCCAACCATTTCTAAGCCAACCCGAGTAACAAATAAGTCAGCAACACTAATTGATAACATTATGACAAATTCCCTGAATGATTCTTACGTAACAGGTTTGTTTTTACTGATATATCTGATCATTTTCCAATCTTTTATATTAAAGAATCGCTTACCAGAGATAAAATCAATTGTAATGAACGTACTCAACGTAGATTTAATAGTATTAATAAAAAGAAATTTGAAAGATTATTAAACGATGAAACTTGGGAGGGCATATATCAAAGTACCGATACTAATTCTGCTTTTACGTATTTCAGTAAAATCATTCATTCTCACTTCACGAAATGTATGTAAACAGAACCACAAATTGGAGAACAGCAAACCATGGTTTACCACTGGTCTGACTGTTAAAATCGTTAACTAGAAAAAACAACTTTATAAGGCGTACACAAGGAGTCCAACTCCATCTACTTTGAACCGTTACAAAACGTCTAGAAACAAGTAAAACTCCCTTATTCGTTTGTCTAAAAATAAATATTACGACGAAAAGTTAAAAGCCGCATCCTCGGATATATCCAAAACCTGGAAAATAATCAACGAACTCCTTAACAGAAAAAAAAACAAGTATTGTCATTCCTAATAAATTTCGTGATGGAGAGTCATACATAGATGATCCACAAGACATTGTTTACAGATTCAACGATTTTTTCACCAATATTGGGCCATCCCTTGCAAACAAAATCGAAAAGACCGATTGTTCCCCTTTGCAATATTTTGAATGTTCCTATCCACACACTAACTCTTTTGAAGACCCAGATTCTACAGAGATTCACGATATTATCATAAATTTGAAAAATGCAGCTCCAGGTCATGACGAATTAAATGCATCTTTGATAAAGCAAAAATGTCTCCT